>NC_051039.1:24678646-24978646 GCF_904848185.1 Acanthopagrus latus | reverse complement strand
TTAACGCATACATTAGGTCACTATGCTCAAACACCTGCAAAACACCAATGCACACAAACACACTGTCTGTACCGTACAGTTTGTATGCTCTCACCTCTGCAAAAACATCCCCATTCCTCTTTGTCTGCAACACGTCACTTTCGTTACACAATCATACTTTGTAGTCTTGTCCCGTAAACAATAACAACCAAAAACACACTTACAAGCCAGATAACAGCACTACAAGTTCTCATCATTTATTTGAACAAGAACTAATAACACACACACACACACACACACACACACACACACACACACACTCATGACGGGGACACATCTCATTACTTTGTCACGTGGCTTGAAAGGAGAGTTACACGTTGATGTTTACCAAGCTAAGAAGATCCCACAGCTCTCAGGTTGTAGATGTTGACAGGCATGTTGACAGACCTGTTGTAGACCTGCAGGGCACACACATAGATATGGACGCACAAGCCCATGCACAAAAATGTGCGCTCCCTGTTACAGGGAAAGGAAAAAATAAAAATAAAAGGAAGAGCAGGAAAGACTAATGTCGGAGTTAAAAGTTGGATAGGCTATCATACACACTGTCTGATGAGAACCAGTTGCACCTGGCTGGTTATATTGCAGGAGAAATCCTTGCACACGCTCGAGCCAAAAACACAGAATGATTGATGAACACAGTCAAAGCAGCTCTACGAAAAGTAACAAATTGTCAGAGATTTACTTTATCCCTGTAAGACGCTGATATTGTTGGAGGGAAATGTTAAGTGTCCAGACATGAAGCCCCAATAAAAAAAATCAAAATGACAATGCTTGTATACTGTTCAAAGGACACAAGGGTGAGAAATGTCACCTAATCTTAAGAAAAGAGGGAAAATGACAAAGAATGTGACATGAAAAGAAAGACAGGGATTTTAATAGCAAGCTACGGAAGAGCGTGCACGTATGCACGTGCCTGTCAGAGCTGGCTGGGCCACCCCACCCTGTTTAATGTCACTCTGACGTCAAAGCCATGTGTGCAGGCCCTTAATGCAGACAGGATGGAGCAAGTATTTATTTAACTTTGGTTCTCCCCTCCGAGAGAACGGGGCCCTCCATAAACACCGACTTCAGAGCAGTTTCGCTCATTCATAGCTCGAGCTGCGGCCAGCGCTGAGGTCATCGCGCAGGATCTCGACACAGGCCTGCGCATGTGCCACTGTGACGAGATTCAAAAGCAGGAACATGTTGAGAAAGACTTGAATCTCGAGACGTGTGTGCTCGACTACAAGGACGCACATTCCTTTTCCTTAAAAGATCTGAAGACAGTGGGGTCATCCTGGTCACACAGCAGTCCAAAACGTGCACCAGCGACTGGCCAAGTAACTAACCTCACATCCCCATTTATCTATCTCCACATACTTCCTGTCGCTCTCTGCAGTGAACTAACAAAAGCAAAATGCCACAAAAAACTATTAGCCATGAGAGAAACCGGCAGACAGCTCTGGTCACAAATTAATGGATGACCCACCACCACACTCGGCCCCTTTAAAACAGCTGAAGCTAACTAAAGTTGCTGTCTTCCTCATTGTTAAAATCTAATAGTCTGTTATTTCTTTCAGGAATGCCAAGTGGCATCACTGAAACACATCTGATGGAGCATTTCTGTCTTACTACAACACAGCGAAAAGCCCCCTGGTGATCACCATCCATCACTTTTATCTTAATTGTTGCACGTTTTAGAGTTGGGATCGTTACAGCAGCAGCAATGTCATATACTTTGTGTCTGACGTGAATGTTGGTATGTTTTCTTTCATTTTCAAGTCTGACCGGTTCAACACATCAAGGGGGAGTATGAGGAATTAAGAGAAAGAGAGGGAGTAAACTGTTTTCACGAAACACTTGTCTCTGTCTGTCCGTGCCTTAATGGATGTACACACTCTACTGTCCCCCTTTCCTCCTCTGTGATCGGTTGCAGATTCCACATGCTCTTAATGAGCGTGAAGGCCAAATACTGTCCAACACGATCCCAAATAGGCTCCTCTCCATGTCCTCCCGTTCCTCTCTCATCTCACGAAGGAGTCAGACTGGAGGTAACACAGTAGACTCTGGAAGTGTCATCTCAGTTCGAGATGATATCCCTGCCTCACCATTTCAGAGTTCCTGCAGATTTCCTAAATTTAAAGCTGTTATTTTTTTAAGAAGTCAGCTAGAGTTCACAACCTACTTTGCATCCAAAATTAAAACTGACATACCGATAGAACTGACAGAGGACACTTCTGTTTCACCAATGGATTAGTGACTCAATTGTAAATTTGCATAAAAAACAATTTAAAAGATTTCTATCTGATGAATGTATATGGAGAACTGATCAATCCAAACTGATGTGAAAGCTATCAATATTGGCTCATTAAAGAAATACCGGCAAACAAGTCACAAGAATAAGCAGCACAGAAACATCAAATGAACTGTATGTTTGAGGTAATTACATTACAGTTTACATAGCTTGAGAAGCCAACTGCTAACTGTAAAATCTTTTACACATACATGGCAACGACTATAAAAATAATGCCTTATAAAAAATGCATACATTATGCAGTTATGTGACGGTGACATGTTCCGCTATGACATGGATTTTACAGTACTAAATGTTTAAGCATATTAAAAATCATGTGCTTTTCTGTGGGTATGATATCATACAGCTAGAGGGCTAACCGTGCTTTTATAGTACCGTAGTAACACCCAGTATCTACCGTTTTCCCTGTTAATGCTGGTGTTGGTAGCAAAAATAAGAAGATAAAAACAAAGCACCCCATTTCTCTGCTGTCTGCTCTGAAAGAACCAACACAAATGTCTTCAACTCCTCCCACCATCCAAGGAAGTGAAGACATAGTGGATCATCTTTATTTTTATGAAAATATCCCCACAACAACTGGAAAAATGTTTCATGTTTGCACATAAATCATTTTATTTTGGATTGCTTTCCCAACGACTCCCAACTTGGAACCTGTGAGTTTGGCCATTTTTTATGTTTCTTTACTGTTTACTTTGCAGGTTGGCCTGTTGAGGTTGACAGTAGCCCGATTTGCAGCTAATGTGGTTAGTATAACACCAAACTGCGTGGACCTAGTGGTAGGGTAGATCCCAGCCCCATGTCAAACACAAAAAAAACAAGAAGGACAATTTCAGTTGTAAATAAAATCCCTTAAAAGATAAAAGTACAATTGAGTCGATCAGTCTGTCTTGGTTTGAAAAATTGAAATCAAAAGTGTTGGAAAAAGTCACAATTTCCCACAAACACATTTTCCTAAAACCAGAGATGACATCTTAAAGTCTTGTTAGGACATTCAGTTCACCTCTGCGACAATTTCTTACACTTGAAAAGTGACTTAAAATTAAAGTTGATGAGATATTTTCTAACTCGGCTTCACAACCGATCATAGTCGGACTAACCCAGTAATTCGGTTTTCTTGAGTGTCATGTAAACGCACTGTGTGTGAACATTTTCTTGTTCTCACACTTCTGCATGATGATAATAAAACGGAATGACATTTGGAGTGATGGTCAAAAAATACAAAACATTTAAAAAGCCCTCATGATTATGATCATGATTGATGATTAACGAATTAATAGAGAGAAGGATCATCAGTTATAACCCTAAATTACTATGAAGCTACCTTCAAAATGAGACATTCAAATCTACTCTGTTTTAAATGAGAAAACACAGTGTTATGTGGGGCACATATACAACACACATAATATTATCTGCTCCCTCAATCAATGAATACAGTCGAAAAAATGAGAGAACTGGTGAGAAGATAAAGAAAAACTTGGAGGAGGGAAACAGCATCACTGGCAACTTTCTCTGCTGTGATTCCCAGCTTTTTCAGATGTTACTGTGAAACGAAGATCCGTGTGGCGCTGCTGTCTTCACAACCCGTCTTTATTTTGCATCGCCATATGGGAGAAGCCACTCGCCCATCTGATGAACACATGTCACGTGCTGACACTCAGGATAACAGCCACAAGGCCAGAAAACCCAGCTCATCTGCGACAGTGACAGACCGACGGCGGCAGTAAGCAGCCAGTATTTACATCTTCACACGATGTGTCTCTCGCAGTTTGGTTAGGGCCCTATAATCAGTGCATGAAGGTTTAACTCATTGAACGGACATAAAAAATGCAGCATGCGGGTCAAAGATCAGGGTCAGGTTGCACTTCAAAAAATCCTCTGGGCTTAAAATGAAGAGAAAAGTTAAAGAAAAACGGGGAAGAAAATGTCAACATCCAAACATGCTGTGAAGTAACTCCACTACATTTTGGCACCGAAAGATTTTTTCCTACCTTTCAAAACACTGATAACACCGTTTACCAAGATATTTTTGGCCACAGAAATCATACCCTAAATATTTGGTACCAGCTCACACCTCGTCAAATATGACCCCCACCCTGTCGAAGTCGCGAAGGTGGAGGTTTGGATCGGACAGCCAGCAGTGCCTTTCCAAAAAGCATGACTCGAATGTAGGAAACGAGAGAGGGTCACGTTCAGTTTAGGCCCATTGTAACTAGAGCATGCACATGGGCACAATGGAGGCTTGGTCACGATAAATGAATGGCCTGTTGCTTTCCCAGTCACTTTCCAGTACAGTGTGCGATTGGCTGGAGTAGCCCCTGATAAGGAAAACATTAGCTGCGAGTATCTGTGTTGCCTATTCAAAGCAAAGGCCCAGTGTTTGCATAAGGTAATCCGTCTGTATACTCGCACTGAAAGACACACATCAGCTGAGAGAGGGAGGAAAAAAAGAGAAACATGTGAACATCAGGCAGCACTCACCTCTATCACATGCCCCCATCCCTTTTTCCTCTGACTCCAGCCTCTTCCTCCCCTCCCGCATATAAACAGTTTTTTTCTCGTTATGCCTTCGTTAATTCTTTATGGCCAGGCCTTCCTCTCCCCCTCCACATGGGCCTGAGAGAAGGCCTGGGTCACGTGTAAAAGTCTGAACAACATTACAGCATCAGAGTGAATTCCAGGACATGACAACAAATGAGCAAAGCAGCAAAAGAAAAAAAAAGGGGGGGGGGGGTTACACGAGGTAGGACATGCCATTATTCACATGAGCAGACAGGAGAGTGGAGACACGCACATGCACGCGCTGCACATGCGATTTCTCTCATTCCAGCAGCACGCTGTGGTGTTTTGCAAGACCTTTCCTTCCTCCTTCCCATCTCTCTGCATTCAAGATATTCCATTAAATCGAGCCGAGACGTGCTTGAAAACTGACCCTTGTTTTCACAGCGTCTTGGGGGAGAGGAGGGCAGGGAGGGAGGGAAGGACAGTGCAGGAACATGGTGAGACTAAACTTGAGACAGACGCGCAGAGTTCGAGTGCGCAAGAGGACAAACTGAAAGGTCAAATCATCATATATGTTATCTCCAGCTGTCTTTCAGATGAAGGGCCCACTGACTTATTTCACGGCCGCGCTGAAAGAACAGGAACACACAAAAAACAGCCTCTGAGCCCTTGGGTGTGGAACACATGTTACTCCTTGAAGATTATCTCTGATAGGACAACACCTTCAAGGTATATTTGAAGGCAGGAATGATATAAAATGTAATCAAGGGCAGACACCAACACTGTTTTAAAAAGACAAACTGATAAAGTGTGAAGAACCTCTGACATTTAATAAACTTGCTCCAAGACTTTGCCAGACCTCTAAAATCCCTTATTTAGAAAACAAAATCTTTATTTGAACCATAAGAACTTGTAAATACACCCGTACACATTGTTAAGCTCAGACTGACAGCTGGGATCTCGACACCAGTTTAACATTTTATAAAGGCAGCTGGAACAACGTCCCTATGATGTTCACAAAGTACCTGAAAACTGCCTCTTCATGCATAGTCAGCTTGCCAAGAAACTGTGCTAATGAACATCCCAGTAGCCACCCAGCTAAGTGTCACTACTAGTGCCTGCGTACGCAACACACTGCGTCTCGTTCTCCGCACAACCCATTTGTGGGTGTAATAACTGTAAAATGGGTCCCACATCAAGGGACAGTCACAAAGCAATGTGTTTTATGAGGCTCAGCTGGAGGAAACACCCTAGAGTGATGACAACAAGTGTTAGCCCAGCTATGACCACAAAACTAATAAAGCTACACTGGCTAACGTCACAGGAAAACCCTCACAAGTTGTCTGAGAGGACCTGCTGCAGGCCTACAGTCTGAAGGGTGGTGGAGAGGGGGCAGAGAGAGAGGTTAGTGACACCAACAGCAGAAGTATATATCCAGTTACATCTGTAATGTTCTAGCATGAAAAACTATCAAAGCTTCTTGCTTGTAAGGTGGAAATGAGTTACATAAACAGGATTAAAGTCTCTTCAGTGAGCACTGGACTGTCCACATTCCTTCCTTTTTATGAAGACAGGAGGAATGATGAAAGAATCACAGCAGACACAGATCTGGAGAAATCTGATTCCAGGAAGAGACACAAGAGGGAAGAGGCAAAACGCTCCCCATGTACAGCCACTCTGTACATTTGAATATGAAAATATGGGTTGAAATGAAATATGGGATGAACATGTTGTAGGTTCTTGTTCCTGCTGCATAAAAGTTGGCCTTAAAGACACACTCAGCTGCACAACTTGTGGATATCTCCATTGCATCTTAGCAAAGACATACTATTTTTTTAAACAAAACTGGTATCTGGCAGTGATGGCTGTAAAACAACGGAACACCAGCTTATTTTGTTAAATAGTAAAACATTCTTAAATTTGAAACATTTTGATTTCATCTAACAACACTTTTGTTGCAATGGTGAACTTTTGTATAGCGCATGTTTTTTATTCACAAATGTAGAAAACTTAAAGTAATATCAATACTTGACTAGTACAGATACAATAAAGCTTAACTGTCTAAACTAAGGAAGCGTGCACAGTCATCACGAGTTCCCCCTTGTATTAACCTTGAGTAGAGGCCAGGTTCTTCAATGATAGTAAACCACAATAGCGGAGAATGAATTGTAGACATCCAACATGTTGCATTTTTAACAAGGATTGCAACATTATGAGTTTTTCCATTTCATAAAGTATCATGGTTTAATGGTATCACGGTTTAACATTATTTTGGCTGTTATCAGTTCCAGTAACCTTTAAAGGAATGAAAGCAGAAGGGTATTTTGGTTGAAAAAAATGATTTAATAGAATTTGATCAAATATTCTGTCCTGACAGACATGATCATTGATATAAATTTGAAAAATATTGGCTAGTTTGAATAGAACAGTGTGCCATAAAATCTGTTCACCACTGAAACCCTCATTTTAAATAAGGGTGCAAGAATCATCCAATATTGTAATGTTGGTGTTGTTCCTGGAACCATCATCATCTTAATGTTGCTCCAGGACCATCATTGCAACTTACCAAAGAGCGACAAAGTCCATATTAGGAGTAGGTTGTGACGGATGAGGGTTAAGCACGGGGCTTTCAACCACGGGTGCAGGGTTAGTGTCCTGGGAGGAACTGACTTTTATATTGTTGACTTACTATTTTCAGTTTTGTTTTGTCGATTTTAAGTTTTCTGTTGCGGTGTGATTCAGTTTAAACAACTAAACTAGGTAAAAACCTTAATTAGGTTTTGGAAAATATCCTGTATTATTTAAAATAAAACCTTTCACACTGTGTTAGGAAGGATAACTTCTTCCATTTGCTTATCTTTCTATGACACCAAAGAAATGTGATTGTTCAGTTGCAGTGATGGACCTGGAGCAACATTAATTTTGATGTTAGGTGTAGGAACAACACCGATACGGCGATATCAGTTCATGCGGGGTACACCAACTCTCCTCAACTGCAGAAGCGCTTTCTGTCGTGCTCTGACCATGCATGCACCCACCACTGCTCTCTGCAACCACTATATTTATAACTCACAGCTGAATGCAACAAGTAAACACTGGCTGTCAGAGGGCATTCTGGGAAATGTAGTCAACCTCAGATATCATAGTTCATTAATCGGTGTAACCAACTGACCTGATTTCACTGGTTTGTCCAATTTAAGAATTGCCACAGTGCTCTATGGTAGTAGACCCAATTTGTCCTCTTGACTACGTGGTACATTTTTACTCAAAACAAAGCAGTGTGAGCGCTAATGCTTTGATAATTTCAGTTAAAGAAAACACAACATATTGGTTATCTGTCAAGCCTGATCAGAAAGATAACTTGCAACAGTTTCACAAAAATAATTCCTGTTATATGCTGACTTCTGATATCTAACGATGTCCGAGAATACAGGGGTGGATTTTTCTTGAAGAAAAAACTACAACTTCAGCAGTTGTTTACGGTGTGATGGTTGAGATTAGGCTCTGCATCTGTTGACTTTTCAGGTCTGATAGAAGAAGAGATATCACATATTGAGTGTCCAGGAGCTATTCAGCACAGCTTATTACCTAAGTGAGATACATGTGTATATTCAACTACAACAGACATATCGGTTTGTGCCAACTATTCCTTCCCGTTGTATACAAACCATCATTTTATGTGAAACTGATCAAAAGGACTCTTCAATTTGGTTATTAAAAAGCTCTGACACACACATGTAATGTTACAGCCGAAGAGTAAACATTATTTTTCTCCACAGACTTCACACCGCCATCTGCTCCGCTATGATAGGGTGCTCTGCCAACTCAGGTGCTGCACAGTATTGTAAACAGTGCAGACTGCGGGACAAACTACGATAACAGTGTTTCTAAATTATCTCAAGTGCTTTTAACTGCATTATGTGCGACAAGTTCTCTGTGACTATCAGCTAATGTATGCATCAATATATTCAGTGATAAATACTGCACTAGCTGACAACGAAGGCCTTCCAATACATCAGATTGTAAAACACTTGTAGTTAAATACTAAATATGGGTTACCATTCATGTGAAAAGAGTTTAGACTGTAAAGAAAATTACTGATGAGATACTCCTGATATTATACTGTACAAGACCATGTGTTGTAAATAACTCTCCCCACATGAACTGTTGCATCTTCACTATTTCCAAAACCCTCTAAAATATTCTCGTGGGAGATGTAGCAATGACTTCCTCCGAAAGCAGAAGGCGTTCACCACATGAAACTGTCACCTCTCATAGTCAGGGCGGCCCCAAAGTAAAAGGCTAACATCTAAATTCTATAAATGCATGGATTTCCTTTCAACACATTTGTGCCGAATGTATATATACATTTTTACAGAGGCTGAGGCGGGAGCAGTGTCATCTCTACAACACCAAACCACTTCCCTTGACGTGTCATTTCAACTGTGGCAGACTGGACACACCCAGCCATAACACTTCTCGCTCTGGCCACCCAGTTTCACATCAACAGGTGTGTGAAAGCTGACTAAAATGCCAAACGTACCGAGCATCTTGTGACTAAATTCAAACATACAAGTGTCAGATCTTATTGTTTTAAAGAGTCGATCCTGGGATGAAGAAAGCTCCATACTATTAAATTAAACCCACATTTGTTTATGCGTCATGCTCAGAATCTGCTTGTCAATTCCTCAACAGCTGGGTCAGAGAGTTACATGGCAACTGATTTAATGTCTTGCTCAAGGACACATCAGCAGGGCAAACTCTTGCTGACTCAGCGGCTGCAGCTCATGCGGCTGGTGGACTGCCTCCCTGCACCCTGTCTGCTGTGTGCATAAGCTTTGATGCCATGCAGCACGAAGGTGATCGGGGGGGGCTCCAGAATAAAAAGGCCACTGACCTCTGATCCACTGTGTTTAAAAAGGTGGGGTTTGCTTAACAGCCTGTGACAATGCCAGTGTTGTGGCATATTGAAACACTTTTGACAGCTGCAGACACCCACCCCTGGAAAGGCTAATTGAAATCAAATTAGTCTCCCCTGCACCTTAAAGGGATAAACTGGGAGCCATTAGCTGTTTTAATCTGTGTTAATTGGGTGCTAATTAACACCTTGAATGGTATGGCAGGGAGAAACACAACAAAACAAAACAAAAAAAAAAAAAACTGTCTGTACACTCAACATGTTTGAAGAGGTGAAGGGGTGTCCATATCATGTCAACAATCCTTAATGAGGACTGCAATAAAAACATCTTCCAATAAGATGCAATTAATTGCATAAGACCCATTTGCTCTCACAAATTATGACACCAAAGATCTGGTTGTTTTATTTTTTTCACTTGATGAACAACTACAAATCAATACAGATTGATCAATTAGTTTTCTGTCAAATGACCCCCTGGCAAATCAACAGAGGCGCCACCAGTAGCCTATATCATGGACAACACGCCAGGCTCCTATGGATGAAACACTTGCAGGTACCGAGCCTGTAGATCCGATCAGTGTACAATAACCTCACGGGGCAACACTCACGGCGAAGCCAAGCACCATTTAACGGCAGGTAAAGGAAAGCCAGATGCCTCGTCAGGAGCAACTGCTGCTACGAAATGGATTCACCGCTGCTGTGAATAATCCATTTCACAGCAGTGTTGGCGTTTAGTCTTGAACTGAAACGCAGTCCGAATATAATGCAAACCATCAGTAGCTAGGGAAGGCCACTGCATACGCACACCGAACCGCGACCCCCCCGAGCCATCCATACGCACTGAGAGCGACTTCGCTGTCGAATAAAATGGATCAACTTGCACAACAACCTCCGAGGCCACAGGCCCTTTCTGCTGGTGTCCAATCCGATTGGACGAGAGAGAGAGAAAACACACACAAGTGGAAATGGTTGAGCAGTAATAACACCTTTCTACCCTCCTCTGGCAGCTGATACAGTGTTGTACACCCACCCTGCGCCCACACACTGGCTACAAAGTAGCCTCTCTGCTCTGCCATCTCCTGGAAAACAGATGGATACTCGCCTCTTTGCCACCTCCAGGTGAGCTGCTGCGGGATCACCAGCCCACAGAGCAGCGTGCACACCCGGGGCTACAGCGCTTGGGCCGCCGGGGTACATGCTGGGCCTTCTTCCAGCCTCCCACTGCATCTAAACAGCTTCACTGCAATATTATTCCTCCCTCCGAGTAGCTCCTAATAAACAGTCAGACGGCAATGCAGTGACACGTATCTGCGTCAAATAATACCACACGCTCGCTTTACATTCCTAATTGGCTTTTAAAACACACCGAAACCTACAATGACAGGTAAGACGAGGCTGTGCTGAGCCCCGGAGCCCCACTGCGCAGCTATATTTTGGTCCACACTCAACACCGTGTAACGTGAACACCATATGCGTTATGTCACCGTAAATTGTAATTATCCACTAAACCACTGGCGCTCGGTGTGTGAAAACATTTGCCCGACAGCCTCTTAATGCAACGCTGCCGTGTGAAAGCCGCGATGCTGCAAACACTCCCTGCGTTGTTCATCTGGAGCCCGCTGCTCGGGCCTTATGTTAACCTGCCCGGCGAATGTATGTGTTGTTTAGTGTACAATCAGCTGATTTCAACGGAATATGTTCTGCATTTGCCCGGAGACAAAGCGCTGCGCAGGGGATGGGAGACAAGAGAGGGCAGAAAAATCCCAAGGAGGACAGCCGGCCGAGAGCTCGGGCTCGTCCATGACCGTGTCGTTGAGGTGGGAGAGAGAGAGAGGAAAAAAATACATTTTAATTCCTTCTCATTGAAAGACGAAGGAAGAAAAAAAAAAAAAAACATTCCGCTTTGCTTACCTTCCCTCGCCTTCAGGAGAACCGTGTTGGCCACGATATTTTCAATCTCCATTGTCAGAATGTGAGTCCCGAGCAGTCGCGATACATTTCACTCAGCGGAAAAAGACGGTTTTTCTGATCAAACGTGCCGACGACGGTCAGGCTGCTGCACGCGCACGGGGCGAACGCGGCACTGGCGCATAGTAGGTGTTTAATAGTGGTCGTCGTTCCTCTCCATTGCAAGACGGGCTTTTCTTTTTTTTCTTTTTTTTTCTTTCCTCTCTCTCCCTCTCTCTCTCTCTCCCTCTCCCTCTCTCTCTCTCTCTCTCTCTCTCTCTCTCTCTTGTATCAAACCCTACCTACGGAGCTGTATGATTACGACGGGGCTTGTTAGCATTCACAGCCTGCCTCCCTTCCCTCTCCGCCTGCCTTCCTTCCTGCTTCGGCTCCCTACTCCTCCTCCTCCGCCTCCTCCTCCTCGCCCCTCCTCTGCACAACGGAGCAGCGAGAGTAGGAGGGATCAATTTACAACCAGCGCAACCACACACACATTCACACACAAGCGCTTTCATACGTACATGCATGTAATTTCCTCGTCTCGGTTTTCCTGAAATTACGGACGGTTACGCCATTTATTGTGTGGCGGTGTTGGATTAAAGAAAAAGAAAGAAAAAAAAACGTGCGTGCGTGTGTGTGTGTTTTCTACAAGTTTCCCCCTCAGGCATGATATTCACCCGAACCACAGGAGAGAAAGCGGACTGGAAACATCCAGAAGAGAAAGTGGCATGTTTCCTTTAAACAGTCGTTCTCAAATTGCTCGGTATCCACACGCGAGTGGATGTGCTAATAAGTAAACTTTTCCTCTCCATGATTTCCTGCGTTTCAGCTGTTTCATGTGCTGCTGGCTCATGTGCTGTGGGGAAACATGAATGCCATTTGCCACAGAGGCCTGACAGAGCTCTTATTGTGTGAACAATGGTGCGGCGGTTTCAAGTTGTTGCATTATGCCAGGTCGCACAGCCTGGAGAAAAGAGATAACACACTGGTTTTTCTTCTCTTCCCGGCCACACTGTGACCCAGCATCCCTCCAGGCTCTCTAATCTGGCTTTTGGATCAGGCGGGCCCACAGCGCTTTGACAAGAGCCGTGTGTCAGTCTGCAAGGAGAGGCCTGGGTGCCAGCTGAGATGATGCAGTTGTTGTTACTCTGTGTGTAAAATTTGCTCTAGAAAAGGTTCAGGGAGTAAATGGAGTAACTGAGAACAAATGCATTGCTCTTTTCACTTTGTCATGACGGTCGTCAATGCATTATGAGCGAGGCCTGAGGGTGTCCAGGGAGCTGAGGAACTCTGAGGTCAAAGGTCGGCAACTTTCTGCTGATTTTATCAAAACAACAGGTGTAGAGTTAGTTAATCGATGAAAACAATACATGCATAAGATGAATTTCGAATCAGACAAATGATGATGACTTTGTGAACAGGTGTGTGTGTGTCTGTGTGTGTGTCCTCAGCCATGGAATTATTATCAGTTAGCAATAATATATAGTCATTATTGGCAGCACTTCTCAAACCAGCATCAGTGATGGAATGTACTAAGTACATCTACTTGAGTATTGTGCTTAGATACAATTTTGAGGTCCTTGAGGCAAATTTTGTACTTTTTACTAGTTGCTTTGCAGGTTCCATGTTGCATCAGAGCCAAATTGTGCATTTTGTTTATTAATTAATAACTCTACATTATCTACAGTATTGATTCTGATAATAAGAACAATGCTGAATGTCAGATCCAATAATAGGCAGGTAATTAGGTGACCTGACCCACTGTCTAAAGTACCTACATACATTCATGTATAATTTACTTTTAGCCCTGTCTTTGATACTTGGGTCCATTCATTGCTTTATTTACTTAACTTAACATTTAATATCAGATACTTAAAGACTTTTATTCAAGCACCATTTCTATGTGCAGTTTAGACAAGCAGGTGCTGTAACTCTGGCTATAACATCCTCATTACTTCTGTGGTCATTTCCAAAGACAGAGACAGACACCATATATCAACTTGACTCTAATTGTTTCACCACTTCAACATTACACCACTGTCTATGGTCTACCAGGACATGCTTTCTTCATTGTCATTGTGGGCTTTTTTGTCTGGAACAACAAAAACAAAACCTACCCACATTGCCAAATTGGTCTGGCCCAGTGACAGGACACTTACAGTCGGCCTAAACACAGCAGCGAGTTACAGTCCACAGGTGGTCCAGGTCTGGTAGCCAGAACACAGGCAACATTTTGGCCTAGGACATGGCCATGTCTCAGCCAACTGTATGACCCTAGTTGGTCTCATTCAGGCCATATGTTGGACCAGAAAGACAGAACAGATACATCAACTTTAAAATGGACAGATCTGTAGAGGTGTCACCAAACCAGCAGTCAAACACATCCAGCAATCCTCCTACTGAATGACCGACTAAAGGACAGCTGGTCTTCTGGTTCTGGCTACCAGACCTGGATCACCTGTGGACTGTATTCTAGTGCTGAATTTGGGCCGAGTGTAACTATTCTGTGTGGACCATCACGAGGAAGAACCAATTTTGCATCATGTGTAGACATTGTCATAGATGATTTGACAACTGTAGAGTCAATGCTGCCGCCTAGTGGTGATAATACATTAATACAAAAGAACGTGACGTATCAGTCATACAGAATGCCATATGTTAAAATCTTTTCAAAAGTATCCTCACATATAAGTATACAGCAACAAGGATATATGTTTATTTCACTATGGTGGATTTCACATTAAATCAAGTCAATCCCGTGTTTTGTAAATGAAACTGTAACGTGTCACCATCACTTAACATGGTCAAGTGGAATATAACTAAGTCCTTTGAATACTAGAATACTGTACTTAAGAACAAACTTGGAGTGCTTGTACTTACTTTAGAGTGTCCTTTTAATGCCACTTCTAAATCCAGTATAAACAAGTAGAACTGAGGTGGGCGTTTCATAATAACAATGATTATAATTATGATAATAATAATACATTTTCTTTAACTTCAACAGACAAAAAAAAAAAATTTCAACCAGCTGTTTTGATAACGGTTTCCTTTAAAAAACTATTTCAGTGATTCCATTTCATCTTCAATAATTCTGATCAGTTTATACTGATGCTTGAAAAAAAAAAAACAAGGGGTAATTGGGACGGCATTTCTCACAGTTCTTTTTTAATTTTTACCAAGAAAAATCAGAGAATAATCCAAAAATCAAAACATGCAGACATGCCATGTTACAATCAGCAGAATTCAGTCTTTACAGCGATGTCAACAGATCCCTGATGAACAAAACGCTACACAGCTGTTATTTTGACTTAGTTTCATATAATCTTTTTGACAATCAACTTTACATTTATTTTATCATTAGGTTAATCCAGGCCCATTGGTAAAATATGATATAATTTTACTGACAGCTAAATGTAGATATACAGTAAGTATCTCTAGTTCCAGTAAAATCCAAATGCAGATACAAATACAGATATTTTTATGACATAAACATTATAGATACAGATAGTAGCTTCATGTTATGCCACCAGCTACAACAGTGACATGCTTACACAATAATACTTAAGTAATTATAACTCGTTTTTAGAATATATACCATTAGATATACAGGATAAGTTTTACAGGAAGCATTCTTATTCATTGAGTTTTTTTTTTTTTAACTTGTACTACTTAAGCACATTTTCTTGTCATCTCACAAAATTCTCAAAAAATGCACAAGTAAAAACAGGTTGATATTGTGTCAGTTTCCACACCCACTACAGATGATTATGGAAAGCAGTGCTAGATAACAGTTATGATATTTACTGCGGGGTCAGATAAAAATGGACAAGATGAAGATGAACAATCTCTATGGGACACTTTGTCTCGAGAACATCTGAGAGACAGATACATGGTTGATGAGGGACAAACAGATTGGAAGTACTTGGTCGACAGCAGTCATAAACCATAAGTAAGTAGCTTTAACTGAAACTAGGATTTCTAGTTTGCCTTTCTGTTGTGATGCAGGCCACATTTAAGTCACCAGGTGGTGCTGGAGACAATGAGAGTGTCAGTTGAAACTAAACAAGACCTTCACACTTACAATTCAATTCAGTTATGATGGTAGTGGAATTCCAGCATACTAACCACAGCAAATACCCCTAATATGCATATTAGTCATATTGACGTCTACTTCTGTGTGTACAGGGGCTGTTATTCTCACATTTATTCAAAGAGAGGGTCTGTCCTAGAGCTGTATACTAGTGACCCACAATACATAAATGTGTCAGTAATTATCTGGAGTTTCTCCTCCTCAATTTCACAGGGGAATTCAATTTAATACAACTTCTTAGGATCAAAGTGTGTAGTCAAATATACTAAAATGGGTCATATTTACACATAGTGTGTTACATGGTCCATTAGGTTGTATTTTATGAAAATCATCAATTTAACAAGAGGCATTTCCATTTTCTCTACCTTAAGAGGGAAATGTATTTTTTACTCCATCACATTTATCTGACACACAGGTTTAGTAAAATTGTGATCAGTTTATAGAACACGTATTTAACGGTCAGTGAACATAGTAGTCTTTGTACATGCAGACTTAGAACGCAGGACTTTTAACTGAGATTTGTCTTTTCAGTGTGCGATTACCTCTTATATTTAAAGAACCAGTAAGTAAGAACTGGCATCCTGTCGTGTTCATCCTCAAAACAAATATGGAGCAGCTAATCACCTGAATGAACACTAACTGCTGCCTACTGTAGCTACTGTTAGCTAGTTAGCTCAGTTAGCTGTGCAGATAGTGGTCAAGGCTGAGAGCTGAGACGAAGATGGGCTGGAGCTTGCTGGGTAGCATGCTAACTTCAGAAAGATGTCATGATATAAAAACTAAACTATAAAATCATTTTTAGTTAAACTAGTAATTGTAGTTAAAAAAAAATTGTGGGACTTCACAATATGGTCAAAAAGTGATACTGTGATTATTTTGACTGATACAATGGATGGATGATTAAATTTTACATCATAATTTTCATTGAAAAACTAGTAAAATCATGATGATGTGGATTATCTCCTGGTCTCTGCCGAACAGACATGTTTTGTTACATCTGGAGAACAAACTTTGTAGGCCATAGCATCTCTTCAGCACTATGAGATTTTAGTTTATAAAATATTTATAAAGTAATTGTAGTCCTTGCAATGTGGATAGTGCACTTCGATTCTGATTATTTCACAATGAATTGTGCAGCCCCAATCTTTTTTTATGTTGTTGTTCTTAACTAAAGTTCTTACATATTGCACCTTTAATTAAGAGATGCCAATACTTGTCCACCAACTGCCAGCAACATACATCATATAATAAACACTCTGAAGGGGCCTTTCTGCGAGATCAAAATGTTTACTTTTTACATTTAGTATACATTTGTTGATAATACTCACATACTTTTAATAAGTTGACTTTAAGTGAAAGACAGTTACTTGTAGCAGAGCTGTGGTAGCCATCTTCCACCACTTGATGCTGGTGTCCCTTCACTTTATGTAGGCTACCTTACTTTTAAAGACATGAGTGGGAAAGAAAAGTCTGTTCATATTTCTTTCATTTTATTCCTGAATACCTCTGAGAGTCTCGAGTTTAACGGTCTGGGAGCTGCAGCTGAACCACTAAGGTGTCTTTAGTTAAACATTAACACTTTCTGCTGTCCTGCTGAGACTGAGGTCAGCCCCTCGGCTGTCTGCTGTGTTGATATCTGCTGTTTCCTGCCTCTGTGTGTGTTTTCACGTGACCTCTGGAGCCCGTGCGCCTCAGAGACAGCGGCAGACACCGAAAAGCTAAAGGAAACGCCGCAGTTTTGAGCTCACTGTGGTTGCCAAGCTCTTTTAACACATAGAGGGAGCTTCTGGTCTTTTCGAGGATGTTTGCGCTCGGGGAGAAGATGGAGTTTCTGATGGGAAACCCCTTTTCAACGCCCGTAGGTCAGAGAATCGGTAAGTCGCCGCTGCTGTTCAAACTATTTTTTGCCAGGGTTTGTTCGCCGTTTGATTTAATTTGGCATAATATTTTATAGAAATAGTCAGTAACACGTTGCTGCATTTCATAACCGCACTACCAGGGATGTAAAATTACCTCCCAGCACTGTTAATTTCCTTGTACTTATTCTAAAATGTTCAATATTGAACTCCAAATTTGACAGAAACATGAAAAGAAGTCGTGAGCCAATGACGCGTCAGAGGCGGGACTTAGTCCCGTCTATCTTCCGTGTGATTGGTTGCCGCAAGTAAAGCGACAACTTATTTGGCGAACTAAGCGGGCAGTAACTGTATCCTCTCACTTCCTTAATCACTGATGTGTTGTTCGAACCACGGTTTCACACCTTGTGCGTAATCGTTTATTCGTGCTCGTCAGCAAGCCTGTGTCATCTTGCACAACTCACAAGGCAGCTGTATTTTGTCACGATGGCTGCAGTTCACCACTGTTATTGCTGTAAAGCCAAGGCAGCCAGAGAAGGCTTCCAGGCATCAACCAGCTGCTGATGGCTGAAAAAAGATGTGTAATAATCAGGACAGTCATAAGTAGTGAGACAATGTCCCACACCCATCTCAAAGCCTTCCTTCCTCTTATCTCATCCACTCGCTTTCTCACACATTAAATGTCAGAGAGGCTTCAGCTACTTCTGAGGCGGATGAGAACAGAAGCAGCTGACAGTCACATGCATTGGTGGGAGCTGGGGAAGGCGGGAGGGAGGGAGGAAAAGAAGGGGATTGAGAGAGGCAGTGGTGAGGGTTTGGTGAACTGTGTATGGGGGGGTGGGGGTGGTGGAAAGGAATGAAGGGGATTTAGAGACTTATGATGAGGAGGCCGTGAGTGCTGGAGCGAAAAGAAAGCTGGCTTTGATTGCTAAATAGTTTGGAGGGAAATACATGTTTGAGCCAAAAACCCTGTTTTCTCAATAAGCGTAATGCTATAAACAATAAGTTTCTATAGAAACACCGTCACCTGGAGGATACCACTTACTTCACACGAGAGATTTCGGTTATTAAATCTTCAATCGTCTCGCTTGTTTAAAGTGGGGTGAGGCCTTGTTTGATAAAGGTGGTGGCAGGTTATTCCACCAACCAATCACAAGTGTTATCTGCTGACACCATTTTCAGGTGAATCCAGTCCAGCTGCATCCACACTGTCCTCAATAAGCAGATTCAATCGTTAAATGGGAACATTTTTGACATCCTGCCTTAAGCTTTTTAGTAACAGATCAACTCTACAGTTCCCTCAGCTCTTCGCTGCATTTTAGCATCTTTTAGCTCATTGTTTTGATCACAGTCACTTATTTAATGAATGTAATTTTTGGCTGCCCAAGAATACGTTATTTTTTTGTGAACATGGTAGAGCATTTAGCAGCTAAATAGCCAACTATTTCTCCTAGGAGTGAGGCCAAGTCAGAGCCGAAAGAGTAAAAAGAAACTTCGCCACAACAACTATATAAGATGGACCTGTGTGACTTTGTGCAGAAATTATATTGTCTCTGAAATGTATCTATTCCCACATCAGCTTTTCTGTATAATGGAAACTTCACCTGCTTCCTCTTCTGTCGACAGAACGAGCGACCAGCGGCTCTCTGCAGTCGGAGGACTGGGGTCTCAACATGGAGATATGTGACATCATCAATGAGACGGATGAGGGGTAGGGTGTATGATTAATTAGTCAACCGTGCTGTGTGTTTTATTTTTTGTGCCTCTTTTACTGTGTCACTTCTAGGTGTTGTTGTTTTATTTTTTCATTTCCATTCATCTGTTTGCATGTGACTGAATGACCTACTTATCTTAGTTGGATATGCAGTGAGTGGTTTGTAAATCTATGAAGAATGTCCTTGCATACCTCAAATGCAGTTTGTAGTAGCAAGATGTACAGTCTTTGTAGTAACTCCCATGAGCCATAAATGAAATCTTGAACTACCTTCATTAATGCTTCTGCGTCTCTTATCTTCTGAGAAAAAAAAAAAGGTTTTGGCTTGTTCAAATATCAAGATGGACAAACAAGCGAACTGATCATGTGATGCAAATGTGTCTTTGTATTCCCAGGCCCAAAGATTCAGTCAAAGCTATTAAGAAGAGAATTGTAGGAAACAAGAACTTCAGAGAGATCATGTTGGCTCTCACTGTGAGTAATCTTCAGTAGATGATTGTATGTAAAAGTTGTTTTCATTCTTTCATGAGTTGAGGATTGTTGGGTGTGAGAGTGTAATGTGAAGGCCAGAATGACCCTTGTCCCGACTGGCTGGTGGCCGAGAGGAGATGGTTTTTATTGTGTATGCTTACACAAGTAGCTAAACCAACATTTGTATGGAGACAGCATAAGGGAAAAATAAGCTTATTTTTTGGAGCACCTTGCATCACAGACATTTAATCACATTTGCTCCTTTTTCATTCTGTGGACCATTTCACTGCCTCACAGGTTCTTGAGGCCTGTGTGAAGAACTGCGGCCATCGCTTCCACGTTCTGGTGGCGTCGCAGGAGTTTGTTGAAGGAGTTTTGGTTCGTTCCATTCTGCCCAAAAACAACCCCCCCACTGCCCTTCATGACAGGGTGCTCAGCCTCATACAGGTATGTTATATTATTATATAATAATGATATAATAATGGTAAACATCTTACAGATTTTACATTTATATACTAATATACCTGATTATAGATATTATCAATTAATCTTCTGTTTATTCTCTCATGTAATTAATCAGTGAAGTCTATGAAAAAAGTCCACATCTTGTTTTACCAAAAACAAAGAAGATGTCCACAAATTGCTCGTTTTGTCTTGACAATACATTTTGGCCTTTTTGCACTGCACTGAATTGTATTTTCATTTTATTTAGATTCTTTCTTCTTATACTTATGTTACTGGAATTCTTAAACAGGTGTATTGTGAGAGACCTAAGTGGTGTATTGACATACTAGAGCTTTTAAAGTTTACTCAACTTGGACTCTATTATGGCTACAGACTCACACAATAATGTTATCTTTAGACTTCTTTGTGATTTAAATACCTTGCAGGAACAGTAACATTGGAGTCAGGCATGTGGCTCTTCTGGTCTTCTTGTTCTTTTCACATGTAATCTTTGTTTTGGCCCGTGCACTCTGTTACAAAATCAGTGTGTCTGTGTGTCGTCATGTGTTCTTTCTTCCACACACAGTCATGGGCTGATGCGTTTCGTAGCTCTCCCTCTCTGGCGGGGGTGGTGTACGTATATGACGACCTCAGAAGACGAGGTCTGGAGTTCCCCATGACAGACCTGGATGCTCTGTCTCCCATCCACACTCCGAATAGGGTGAGACTGTCTACAAAGTGAAAATAACACGCCATATAAAATGCACACGTAAATGTCTTCCTCTACGCTGTACTTCTGTAACAGATGTCACTGCTGTTTTTTTTTTTTCTTGTAGAGTATTCCAGAAAACGGGACTGCTGAGGCGACCCCCGCTGTCACTCTCACACAACAGTCACAACCACAAGCTCCCGCCAGTGTTCCCACTCAGAATACTTCACCTACAGTCTCATCCAGTGAGGGACCAGCCTCCCTCTCTGCAGAACAGGTAACAATGCCTGAAAACACTTGACTGCATAGATCTGTTGAAAAAAGCTAGGCCTGAATGATGTGGATGTTTCAAAGCTAGTGATAATTGTAGACTCCAGTGTCAAAAGCTCTAATTACTATTCAGAGCTGAGGAAAACAATACAATACAAAAAGTTCAGAGGTCTTTAATAGATTTAAAGCCAATTCAGAGTTTACAGAGTCATTGAAATACTGTGAAGGTAATACTGTGACCTGTGACATAAGTACTACAGGAGTTTGTGGCTATGCCTGCATCTTCATACAGAATTACAGCAATGTATCACAAACACTAAAATGTTAAGGCGTTAGCGTCAAAGTTTCTAAGAATAGACTTCACTGTGGTGTGCTTTTATCGACTGCTTTTGATTCTGTAACAAACGTGTCTCTAATCCAGGAACAGAAGCTGCGTAGCGAGCTGGCGCTGGTGAAGGGAAATCTCACTGTGATGTCTGAAATGCTGAACGAGCTAACACCTGGACAGAGCCAGCGAGATGATACAGAGCTGCTACAGGTGTGTGTGTGTGTGTGTGTGTGTGTGTGTGTGTGTGTGTGTGTGTGTGTGTGTGTGTGTGTGTGTGTGTGTGTGTGTGTGTGTGTGTAGACATGTATTGCACATGTTGTGGGGACATAAATCTGTTTATACAGCCAGACTGTGGGGAGTTTCCTTTCTTCTCGGGGACAAAACACCCACAAAAAGAGTTCCCATTCCTTAAATCCTTACTTCTATGGTAAAAACTTATATTAAGGCGTTGGGTAAGGTTAGTTTTAGGTTAATGTTCAGGTTAGGCTCAGGCAAGTAGTAGTTTGACTTACTGGATGCAGACTGTCGGTATAAATGTCATTGGGTGCCTATTCCCAAGAATCCGTCTGCTGTCTGCACGTGCTATTTTCATCCCCTTTGCTACATGAAACAACAACAACGGTCTCTAAGCTAGCAACCTACACGCTGAAGCTGGCAATTTACTCCAACATTAACCTGTAACTAACAATAAACACACCTGCAAACCACAAATCCCAGACACTGTTTTGCAGCGGCACAGTCACTGCATCCTGGGTCAAATGCCCAAGACGATTGTGATTGGTTTAAAGACATCCAAACAAGCCAGTGTTTTTTTTTCCCCTGTACCAGAATGAGTATTGGTGCAGCCCGACGTTTCTCCAGCGCTGACACCGTGCTGTGGAGAACGGTCAGGCTGTGCACGATGAGGCATGTAGTGGTTAGGGGTTGGCGTAAGCCTCCAGGAATTTAATGTAACAGTTGACATCACTAAAGTATTATTCAAGTGGAAAAACAAAAATAAAAAAAGGTCTAACTCATTGGCTCATTAGTGTCAGGTGTTATTGTGTGTATTTTGTAATTATCCAAGTTGTTGCACAAGTGTGTCATCACCCCATCATTGCTTACTTGTAAAAAGTTGCACCACATCTGTCCGATTCCATCTTGTTTTTTGTGAGTGTTTTATTCTAATTTTGCAGTCTTTTATGGTCAAAAATAGTGAGATGTATCATCACTCACCTCCATGCCTTTGAGATGCCAGAAAGCAGTGGGAATGTTGGGTGATGAGATTTTATATTTAAGTGAAATGGCTACATTTGTAAAATAAGTTGATTAATTTGAACGCTTGTTATATGCGCTGTGCATAATGTTCAGTGATGTTAATTCTATCTTACATGGATATAAAATGTCACAGAGCGTGACTCGCGTGTGAACTGCTGCAAGTTCAGGTATCCTGTTGTGGTCAAGGAAATTCTGTGAAATGAAGGAATACAGTGATTGTTATAAAAGTAGATGATGCACCATAACAAGATTTCAGTGTACCGAGAAGTTAAATTGCATTTGATGATGAAATAACTCTTGGTTACTGTTGATTTTCCTTTCATCTGTGTCATTAGCGATGAGAATAAATTCATCTCTTTCTCTCCTCATGTGTCCAAGCAGCAGCTGTACTCGGTGTGTAAGAGCATGCAGACTCGAGTGGTGGAGCTCATCCCCCAACTGATGGACGAAGGGTTCATTGAGGAGCTGCTCGTGGTCAACGACGACCTCAACAATTCCTTCATTCGCTATGAGAGGTGTGCTGGAACCCAGCTTTCTGTTCTGGATCATGTTCATAAGATAATGTTCTTTTTCAGTGTTGTAATTAATATTCATTGTGTTGTAATTGGGTTTTTAGGTTCGACAGACTGAACAAGGCACAAATGACAAATACACAGCAGGTAGGAACGATCTTGGGTACTGTAGGGGTCAGGAAGCTATGAGGTGTAAAAGTTATTTATCTTCACTGATTATATATTCTTACTGTGGCAGAGCTCCAGCCTCATCGACCTCAGCCCAGAGCCTTCAACACTCAGCCAACCTGCTGTCATCACAGCAACCAGCCAACCAGCAGTCAGCGCCTGGGCCAATCAACAGCCATCTCCTAACCACAGTGTGTGAACTTTGTATAACTTCTGCATCATGCGTGCGCTGTGTTGAAACTCCAAATCCACATGTATGACATGCTTGAAGCGGAAGTCTTTTTTTGGGGGGTTATTTTGTATTTGTGGCAGAAAAAAGGACATTGTGGTTGGATAGCACATGGACAGGAAATGATGAAAAAAAAACAAGAGGTACACAATAAGAAACATTACCAAGTGAGGAAATTCCCCAAACTGTTACTGCCCTGTCAGATGTGTTTTGAAGTCACAGGTTGCGTGTGGAGATTAATGTGATGAATAATCTGCTGGTAAAAATAAATAAGAAGCCATATCCATAGATCACCAGTAATGACATTCTGGTATGAAAACAGAAGAGTAATATTTAGTTGATGATTGTGGTTTTATAACTAATTTGTGATGCCATGAGAATTTAGATATCAAGATGAAAGAACTTGTTTTTCACTCAGTTGTGACTCAGTGAGTTAACCCTCTGTCTTGCAGAGGAGGAGGAGGAGTTTGACATGTTTGCTCAGACGAGAGGCAGCTCCCTGGCTGACCAGAGGAAAAGGTGAGTCGTTTTTGTGTGCAATAACTATAACTGGTTGAGGTGAATTTGGTCAAATGAGCTAACAATCTGAGTGGCGATCCTCATTTTACTTTTGTTATAGTTTTGTTTTTGCCTAATGTGCATGAAACTCTGATGGTCAAATAAGTCAAGAACACACACATAAAAAAGATCTTTAAGAGAAGTTCAGCCACTCGTCTCTCTACACATCTGCTTTTACTGAATATCTCTAGTAAACAGTTTCTACATGCTTCAAACTATGTCTCTGTATGCTCTGTGAGAGCTGGAAATAAAGCTTTCACCAGGTGAAGTTTTCACTTATCAAAATCACACACACAAAAAGGCATTTGTAACATATTTGATACCATGTAGGCCTTCTTTTAAAGACCAATTTCAAAATGTAAATGACAGCTGTCAGGGCATAAAGCCAGTTGTCTGTTGATCATTACAAATCTGTCTACCAATAGCATAACCATAAGTGTTGGGGGAAAAATTGAATGATGATTTGGAGAATCGTGGCACCCCTAGTTACAGTGCATCCCATTCCCAGTGTCAGGTATGAGGACCCACGAGCTGTGGAGGGCCTTGCTGGAGCTCTGGATACAAGGTTGCAGGTCACAGGAGGGGTATGTCTATCACAAGAACTATATCTGATGCAAAATCTGCCCTGTGAAATTAGAATTTGTTTGCTAGTTTTGTAGATATAGCTAAAACACTGACACCTTATCGCGCTCTTGATTTATTTTCCCCCTTAGATGGCACCAGCGAAAAACCCTCTGCAGAACAATATTGACAAATGGTTATCTTGTGATATGGTAAGAGGACTCATGTCTCTCTACATATGATGTTCTTTGAAAAAAAAACTATTTGATTAAGTATTGTTTATCGTTGTATTTGGAAATGTAGGAAGAGCAGTCTTCAGTTAGTGAGGGAGTGTCCAGTGAAGGTATGTCCTTCTCTCGTTGCTGCCATTTTTCTGTGAAAATCGTGTTTCATACTTCTTGGTGACCCCCTTTGCGTTCTGACTGCTCCTCCCACCTGTCTCTTTCAGAGTTCGATAAGTTCCTGGAGGACCGGGCGAAGGCGGCAGACCACAGCAGCGGGCCAGTTCGCAGCGCGCAACCCTCCGCATCCAGACCGCCGGCTGAGTCTACCCGACAACAGGACAGATCACATGACCAGCTTTTTTCACTTTGAGTTTTTGGACAAACCAGAGAAATATGTCATCACATCACATTAAAATGTGCCTTCAATCTCTCACATGCTGTGCCAAGTCAGGTGTTGTCTGAAAGCACACACACACACACGCACACGCATACACACACACACACAGAGGACCACCTGACACTACAGAGCTGCTGTCTAATCAACTCATTGCAAAACCGCTGTATGTCTTAGTTAATTCTGCTGTTTGTTATCTTTATGTAAGTATAAGCAACTTTCTGCGACCGTATTTATGAGCTGTATTACTATAATGTTGATATAAGCAAAAACTTCAATGAGAACAATGTTTACATTTAGGTATAATGTTAAAAACATATTTGATATTACGCCTTCTTGTGTCTTCGACCCAAGAGTTGATTTTGTGTAGATGAGAATAAATGTTGCGTTCTCCTACTAACATGCTGCATCTGTCCCCCCTTTTTTTAAAATATTGTGCGCTGTGTTATTATCTAAGCGGCTGTGACGAGACTCACCCTGAAGTTCATTTTATAGCTGATCTAAGCTCAGTCTTTCCATGGAGTATGTTGTGTCTGAGGTCTCTGACGCGGCTCCACCAAATCGAGGTCAAATGATACCATACTCCTGTTTCATGCTTGCTGTAGAGCGACTTTTTTCTTCTCATGCCGATATCTCCTTGATGACAGCTCGGTTTCTGTCTTAACTGGAATTTAGCACGCATGGGAATCCGGTAAAATTCTGGCAATTCCGGTAATCGACACACAAACTATAGCTTCTCAGAAATGTCCTGTGTGTTTGCATTGAAGTTCGCCAAAACATCAGAGCCTTGACTAAGAGGCCACAGCTCAGGTGTGCTATGGCCATACTCGATAATATGCCTGCTGTTTGTGTGATAAGGCACTAATTTCACTGTGTTATTGATTGAGAGCTCAAGGATGTCTGGAGCTGGGAACATTGAGTCCCTGAAGCACCCGGTGGAGAACTGAACAGTCGAGGAGGAGGACAAGGAGGACATTCTCTCATTCTTCTCTTTTGCCATCCACATCTGAGGCCATGCTGAGACTGTTCATTTTGGTGTCAGTCCTTCTATATGGATCTGCAGCATCCAACTTTTCAACCCAGAATCAGCATCCAAATGTGACTGCCGTTGAAGAGGAGGACACAGGCTGGGATTTACTTCAGCTAAGAGCCAATCTGCTGTCCTTCTCGCAGCCAATGCACCCGTACACCCTGCTGACAGACCCTGAGGACTCCCACTACATGCCCAAACCCAGACATCGACGGCCTTCTCGCCTCCTGCGTCTTCTGGGATCCTCTTTTGACCCGTTTTGGATGTCCATAGAGCAGCCATCTGAAGCCTCTAAGGGTCACGACGGTGGTCAACCTTTTTTGCGTGGCGACACACTGCCTTCAAAAATACCCGAATTCACCACTGCCAGAGAGAAGTTTAACCTGAGCGCCTCCCCAGAGCTGAGAGAGGCTGCGGTGAACCGTCGCCAGAAGCTGGAGAGAGAAGCTAAAGATCTGGACCTCAGTTCTTTGCCCTCGCACGTCGCCAGTTTGGTCAGAGACTGGTTTGTCCGCTCGGCCACTTGCGGGCTAACCTACCAGTGGGTGGATGTGGGTCCTGTGCTCTGGCCACGCTGGCTGCGGCACACCGCTTGTGAAAAATCAGATGGGGAGCAAAGTTGCTCCTTCCCCGGTGGGATGGAGTGCGTGCCAGCTGAGACAACTTACATTAACATTCTGCTCTGGCTCTGCTTGGAAGTTGGAGAGGGGGGCGAGGGGTCAAGGGAGAGCAAAGCTGACAGGCCTGATGGCAGCTCTGAGATGGGGGCAGGTGAAGTCATGAAAAGGTGTGCATGGAAGAAAGTGCCTTATCCTGTGGTCACGGCATGTGCATGTTCATGTAAATAAATGCTGAGCTTTTCTGTCCTCGTCTACAGATGGGTTCCTATATTGTGCTGCTACTGAGCTGATGTTATGCATGAAATCAAAATTGTGTTGACTGATTTTACAAACCTAATCACAGCTACCATTAATCATTCAGTAAGATTCTGCGTATAACTTTAATGCTACTGGCCGAATTTAATACATTTTTCTAGAGCAACCTTTGAATTCTGTCATTATTTTACTAATTACACTTTTAAGGAATGAGCTACAAAGTTAAGTGCCAATGCAGCGGTAAAGTAGGCTGCTGAATAGGCTGCTTATTTACTTTTTTCACACTGTGATGGTCCAGGGGTTAAAGTGTAAACCTTTCAGTTTATCCTCTAAAGGCCTGCCTCTCTAAAAGACAAGCACAAGTCCAGTGTTGGTAACAGTAAACCTGTCAGTTGGTACAGCTCATAGTCTCTGCTGTGGGTTGTGTTGCATTCTGTAACGTGGGAAATTCAAGGATCAAGTAGGTTGGGTACACTGCTCAAAAGTTTTTGAGCATGACTTTGACATACAAATTGTATGATACAATTTCATGTTTTCCAGTGGCTGCTGCCTGGTGGGCCAGACTGTGACTTTTTCAAAACTGTTCTTTGGTAACAGGGATGGTTTTCTTTTGTGTCTTTAATATTATCATTCAAGTAACCAACGATGATACAAATGTTTCATCAGCATCTATGGCGCTCATGACGGGTGGGAGATCCTGGGATTAATACACAGAAAGCTGGTTTGGATAAATGGATAGCTGCCTGTGTCTGCTGCCTTTCTTGTACAACATGAATAAATCCACATGGTTGAAGTTAATTAATTCACATGAGGATTGACGTCCTATTAAAACAGTTTGAAATTCTTGTCCAGTGTGAGTTGTGTTTGTCCCTTGTGTTTGTATTTCTGTACTTATACTCTCATAGAACAACACATTTTACTGGCACCCATCGTTTACATTTTTTTTAACTCAGCTGCCCATCCTGATCCCACTCTTGTACTTACCTGTTTTTTTGTCAGCAGGCCTATTTCAATTGCACAATATTCATGCTGATAAAGCTATCGACTTTTTTCCGAGGGGCTCTGAAGGCAGCAGTGTGGGTACATCCCACCTGGGCTTTGCGTTGCGTTGTACACAGACAAGATGGCAGCTTCATTGGAAGACGAATTTGAAGATGCTCCTGATGTGGAGCCGTTAGAACCGACACTGAAGAATATCATCGAGCAGAAGTCGCTGAAGTGGATATTTGTGGGAGGGAAGGGTGGTGTTGGTAAAACGACATGTAGGTAAGTTAAAGGGAAACGCTCATCAGCCCCGTGCTATTGAGTTAGCCTACGTCGCTAGCCAACAGAGCTAGCTTATATTAGCCACCAGCCATAAATCGACGTGGGTCATTCTCAGTTATCGAATAAGATGTGTTTGTTCCGTGACAAGCTCATCTAATGAACGTTTGCTTGTTAGCTTGAGACGTGCTAGCATTAAAATGGCTTTACTCTGGCATTTTTAAGTCAGTTAGGCTAAGCTAGTAGTCAATTTGCCGGGTAGTTGAATGCTGTCAAGCACTGTCACCAGCTAACGTTAGCCAACTGACACATGGATTCATGATTGTCTCAGGTGTTGCAGGACGTCACCGACAGGCTGCTTCCTCTCACTTGTTCACCTCGATTAACATGAGAACCTTCTTCCGTGTGTTTATTCAATAGTTAAATGTTTGATGACTTGTAACTAAGCTAATCGATAAACACACTGGCTAGCTAGCGTTAGCTGTCAGATCCGCATGATAGATGATGTCTCACATTTCTTGTAGCGATCCTTCAAGCCATTGATTGATGGTGAACGTTACGATATCGAGGGGACTATACAATACTGTAAATGTATAACCGTAAAGCATCGCAGACACATTCGTCACATACAGCTGAAGTCAATAAAATGTTTACATAACGTAGCATAAAGATAAGGACCACAGAACATCCAGGACTCATCAGCGATACTTTCAGTGGCTCCCAGTCAGATGTCTTTTCTTGTCACACAGTCTACAAATCAAACATCCTGTGCAGCACAATGTGGAAGAAGTGTTGTTGACATATTGTGCTGTTATCAAGCACATAAACACTCTGTCCTGGTTGTCGCCTCCTGCTGTACAAACCTCTCCTGTGTCTTTTGTCCAGCTGTAGTTTGGCTGTCCAGCTTGCTGCTGTCAGGGAGAGTGTCCTCATCATCTCCACCGATCCTGCTCACAATATCTCTGATGCCTTTGACCAGAAGTTCTCAAAGGTCCCTACTAAGGTCAAGGGCTATGACAACCTCTTTGCGATGGTAAGTGGTACTGCATTAAGAAACCTGGAGCAACCCTGCACAGTAGGACACTAAAGGTGGAAGGTGAAGTATAAATGTGAATGTCATAGCCAGTTATTTATGGAAAGAATAGTTTCAGATAACACCTTTAGCATTAAACTGCCTTTTAAAATGTGTGCGTATAGCTTAGAAACACAGCCACATTTGTTGACAAAGTAAATGAGGTCACCATTTCCTCAGAGTCATGAGGATAGTTAGTTCCACATCTGAGCCTCAAGCACAAACCATCATTGTGCTTTCACAAAGTTTACTGCTGAAGGCCTTAAAAACATTTGCAGTTAGCCAGGCTCTCAGTTTGCAATGGGCTGATTAGTTTTGTTTGTGGGTTTGCAGGAGATTGACCCAAGCCTGGGTGTGGCAGAGCTGCCTGATGAGTTCTTCGAGGAGGACAACATGCTCAGCATGGGTAAGAAGATGATGCAGGAGGCCATGAGCGCTTTCCCTGGTATTGACGAGGCCATGAGCTATGCGGAGGTCATGAGGTAAGACAAAGTAGACTCAGATCACAGAGAAAACTGACCCAGCATTACATTTACCTCTCACAGTAGTATGACTGAAGCAAATAATAGAGAAATGGTAGCCAGTGTTTGACTAACTCAGCACAACTGTCCCTCAGGTTAGTGAAAGGAATGAACTTCTCAGTGGTGGTCTTTGACACTGCTCCCACCGGTCACACACTTCGGCTTCTCAACTTTCCCACCATTGTGGAGCGTGGTCTTGGCCGCCTCATGCAGATAAAGAACCAGATCAGCCCTTTCATCTCTCAGGTGAGGAGGACGAACAGATCAAATTACTCATTGATAGTCGTCCTCTGTCTTTTTCTTTTTATGTTTACAGAAGCTCCATGATGCTGATGTTGAAATTGAACTTGAAAGACTGATGTGTAGTAGACAGGCAGTAAAGCCAAGTGGCAAATAGCTCATATTTTACATTCAGAGTAATTTTTTGGTTTTATAAAGTGCAAAATGCAAGTTTTTGTCCCCTCTTGATGCTCACAAATCCAAAATTACTGACATATTTGAATAAACGATACATATTTTGTGATTGAAGAAGTCTCACCGCCTGAGAAAAGAAGTGATCTGTTGGAGTTATGGCAGCAGATACTTCTGTATCTTTTGCTAGATGGCAGCTGGTTGAGCAGGCTGTGACTGGGGTGGATTAGTCTTTTAGTATTGTCTGGGCTCTTTGCAGACATCTCACCTCAGCAATATCACTGATGCACCTTGATGGATGCTAATAATAGTCCATGTGGTTTTAATCACCTGTTGCTATGCTGGCTAGCAAATTGTATTTTCATCGTCATGATGATGACAAGATTCACAACAAACGAATCGCAACAGAGTGTCTAAAATAAGAAATAATTATTATATGTCATTACAATGACTTGATTTTGATGGAATGAAAACAGTGGTGGTTGTTATACTGTTTTGGTATAATATAACACCAATACACTGTGTGGTCAGTACTATATATAAGCAATTGTACAAAGTGTGATCACCGTCAGTATACCTTCAACCTAGTATATCTCTGCAACCATCTCCCCAGCTGACCATCAGCTACCCTCAGTATAATTGGTGTGATGGTGACTGAGGGTAGCAAGCACAATGGATGGACGTCTGAGAGAATAGCTAATATGGGCACCTAAATACCTATTTGTTAATCGCAAGTCATATTTGCATTGCAATACTGATCAATCACACAGTTTGTGATGTTTCCACTCTGGATGTTTTCTATTGCTCTTCTGTTAAAGTTCACAGAAACATAAATTCTCTCCTTTTCCCTATTTGTAGATGTGTAACATGCTCGGTCTGGGAGACATGAACGCCGACCAGCTGGCCTCTAAGCTCGAGGAGACCCTGCCAGTCATCCGCTCAGTCAGTGAGCAGTTCAAAGATCCTGTAAGTTGCAGTTATAAACCAAGCACATTACCCTTACCACACACTTTGTGCAGTGCTGATTTATCAAATGGCACTGAATTGGTTTCTTTATGTGCTCCTCAGAGAGTTTGGGTACCATTTGTGATTGTTGATAGTGAAGATCACATTAAGCAGTTAATGAATGAATGAATTCATCAATTTATTCTGAAGGAAGAGAATCAGCATAGTTTGAAATTTCAGTTTTCAGTACTTTGTAAAATGTTGGACTTTTTTTAATAACTACACTGATGCTTGTGGCATTATGCACGCATCCTGTTCTCTACTGCATCATGTCCTCTGATGCAACTCCACTGTGCTGTATGTTCCAATGATTTTACACTTCAATGAGTTGTATTTAAAGCTTTTGTGTTGTAACTCCTCTTCCTTCCTCACACCCATCAGGAACAGACCACCTTCATCTGCGTGTGCATCGCTGAGTTCCTCTCCCTCTATGAGACGGAACGGCTGATCCAGGAGCTGGCCAAGTGCCGCATCGACACACACAACATCATCGTCAACCAACTTGTTTTCCCCGACTCAGAGAGGCCGTGTAAAATGTGTGAAGCCCGCCATAAAATTCAGTCCAAGTATCTAGACCAGGTAAGAGATTTCGGTTTGTTTTCAGGTTGTTACAATCCAGCTGCGTTGTTCGCGTTGTTTTCATGAATAATCTGTCTTCTCTGTACAGATGGAGGACCTGTATGAAGATTTCCACATAGTCAAGTTACCGCTGCTGCCCCATGAAGTACGAGGCGCCGACAAGGTCAACACGTTCTCTAAGCAACTTCTGGAACCATACAAACCCCCAAATAAGTGAATCCCACCACGCAGGACCTCCTCTCTCCCTCCTACAGACCACACCCATACAGTCTGAACTCACCTCCTCTGAGCTCCCCCCCAAGCCAGCCTCAAACCCTGCAGTAACAGCCTCAAGTTGATCCGCTCAGTCCTCCGCCCGTCATCCAGTCAAAGCAGAGCACTGTTACAAGACACACGCCCTTACTGAAGGGGAGCTGATAAAATCACACACACACATACATAACCTGCTTTATTGTTAGAGAGATAAGACGGTACGCATCTGTCACGCCTTACTCTCTGTTCACCTCCTTTTCCCTTCGTTTCCTCTGTGTGGCAGTTGTACTATTCCTAAGCAAAGCATTTATCTTTTTCTCTACAAAAGCCTCCTCCTCCTCCTCCTGCTCAGTGTCCAGCCGCAGTTGTGAAAGCAAAGTGTTTCCAGTGACGGTGCTATGTATTCCAGGATAAAACAGCTTTCAGATGGTTGATGTTTATGCCATGTTAATTCTGTGTGGTTTGGTGGCTGTGTCCGTTCTCCAGTTTGACATTGACTAAGATTTCACGCAAATTCATCTCTCACATCGGGAAATCACTCAATCTCTACAGATTCAGGGCGTGACAGAAGGACAGTGAAACGAGACATACTTTTTAAAAAAATGAAAGAAAAAAGTCCAACATGTCTGCGGTTTTTTTGTCATTCTTTTGTTCTCGGACAAGGCCATCTTTAACGCAATAAAGCAACCCAGAGCAGTCTGTAGTGTCCATCACTGTCTGTACAATCATCAGACCTCACCTCACCACGCGATCCTGGTGTTAATGCAGTTACCTAATGTTACTGAGGAAGCTTTATCTCCACATATGGCTGTGAGTGTTTGAACTATACAGTCTTAATGGCCTGTGTTAAATATTTTAGGCCGCTGTAGTTGCTTCAGGTGGTTGAAGACGGCACCAGGTTTATGAGATTCAAAGGCAAAATGTGTGATGTGATGAGCAGCCAGAAGAGTTTGTTATGATGCAGATGAACTCCCAGTACCAAGTTCCCATACAGTGCTCATAAAACTCCTCCAACTCTCCTCAATCGTTCTGTGTACATCCTGTTTACTGAGAACTTTATGGGAACACTATTGAGATACATTAGTAGCCTTATTTAGCACATTATTAATTAAAATATATTGAATGTTGCTTGATCAAATGTTGAACAAATGAAGGGGGTTGTTTTAAATTAATAAAATACTGGACTCTGATTGGCTCTCCTGATGCTTCATTGTTTTCCGACAGATTTAGACGACAGGTTGACACTTGAGAGAAAGCATACTAACCCCCTCTCTGTCTCTCTGAATGCTTTTGAGTCTGTAAAAATCTGTTTTCTATATAAATTATGTTGCGAGTGTAAATTAAAACAAACTTGCGTCAGACGAGAGACTTTTGTCATTCTTCTGATCTGTGTACTGTGTGTTTGACCCTTCTTGTTAATTGAAGAAAGACTGAAGCAGAAGCGCACCAACATAAACAGACTGCAGATTGCCTCTGACTGAGCACCAAGTACCAGTTAAGCTTCAACAGTTCAGGAGCAACGAACAGGACAAAACTGTTGTATTCTATAATATACTAAGTCTAATTAACAATACATATACCATGTATGATTTAAGCTTATAAAGTATTTCAATTTATATTTTTTACTTACTGGAATATTGGCTTTTATTTTGGAATATTTAAGAATTCTACTCTTTCAACTACTTTAATCCAAGTTATGTTTCAATTAAATCATGTGATGAGTTAGAGCTGCTCAAACTGTCTGGGATCCACAGTGTTAGTTTATAACAGATATGAAAGAGATTTTATATTTCAGTATGTTTTTTTTTTCAAATAACATTATTTTCAAAGTATCTGACAACTGAAAACTGTTAAATGTAGTGAATTAAAATGTAAAATATTTTCCTCTGTAATGTAGAAAATGGCATAAAGTGGAAGTGGAAGTGGCATCAAAGATACAAGTCTCCTTAGCTGTACTCATCTACAGTATCACAGGCACAGTGAGTGTCACTGCTTGAACTTCCCACCAAGTCATTTAGTTTGTTATTGCTGAGCCTCAAAAATGAGTTCCTTTCAAAATAAAGTATAAAGTCCTGGTGGGAAATTATGTACAAGTGGGATTATTTCACCCCACTGGGATTATTTTTCTTGTTCGAAGATAAACTGAATTCTGAAATGATGAGTGACCAAGTGGCACAAAACGCGTTTTCTCGCCACTGTGTTTGGTATATTGTAGGGGGGGGGGGGGACTATATTATTGTAAACCAGAATAATTATAAACCCGTGGCAGGGGAAATTGGTTGTTGTTTTCATATCACTTAACACGGCAGTTTGCCATGCTCCACTTGCTCCTGTTTCATAAGTGTCCGCTGCACTGTACGGTCCTGTGCGCTCCTTGTGCCCCGGCGCTGCGGCCTGTCGCTTGTGGTCCATCACCGGGCTGCGCTCTCCCGGTCGGGGGCCGCGCTAACGAGCTCCTCCTCCTCGTTTTGGGGATTTACCCCGGGGCGCACTGACCACTGGACGCAACGTGGAGGCTCCGAGGATTACTGCCATGCAGCCGACCGATCCTCGAGTTAACCGAGCTGACGCCAGGGGACATCAGGGTTATGAGCGCAGCCCAGAGAGGACTACACTACACAGAGGTGAAAACATGAATTCACTTCTCCGGCGGTGCCAATTACGCACAGAGATGCGCTGAGCGATTGGCGCGTTCATCAAGAAGAAGAAAAAAAACACTACAAAAGGTAAGAAGATATTCTCTGATATTAAAAAAACACATATAATTAGTGTTTGTTTAGTTTCATTAGATAAAGACAACATGAATCTACCTTATCTGTGAATTAAGAGAAGTTCAAAGTGAGCGGTGGAGTTGTCGAGATGTTTCGGGTAAGCTTGTGACATGAGCACGTTCGTCCCCCCTCCTGCAGCAGTAACGTCACCCAGGTGCTTGTCTCCCTCACGCAGCTCTCTGTCTGAGGACCTACAACCTGCCCGTCACCAATGACTGTCACCTACACAGCCAGAGTTGCCAACGCCCGTTTCTGTGGCTTCTCCAAGCTGCTCCTGGCCTGGAAGGGCAGCATCTACAAGGTGCTGTACAAAGAGTTCCTGGCTTTCTTTGCCATGTACACGGCCATCAGCATCACTTACAGGTGAGGTGCGGAGGACAGCTTCAGGAGAGGGTTGGCCGGCTGACACCGCCGCCTGTGTTTTGTGTCACTCATCCTTGTGCATCGTTCTCACCTTCAGATTTTTCCTGCATGATGACCAGAAGAGGTATTTTGAAAAGCTGGCGATTTACTGCAACCACTACGCCAGTCTCATCCCCATGTCCTTCGTGCTGGGTAAGCTGTAATAATGTGCTCGTCAGCATCTGGACAGCAGAAAGAGGGGCAGACATCTAGCCAAATTATGTCCCAGACCTCTGTTATGTGTGATGTTTGCCTCTTTTTTGTTATTGTTTGTTTTGGGACTCTAAATCGGTACAATTAGCTAAATCATTTGTTCTCAACCTGGGAGTTGGGACCCCCCTCAAGGGAGCTGCGAGTTCAATTCCAGGGGTCGCCAGATGGTTTACATAACACTGGCTTTGTCAGTGAAATTATTTGCCTTAAAATAGATTGTACTGAGTGTTTATCTCAGAATGTTGGCACTTACATAATTGTTCTAAGTATTGTAGATGTAGATATATCTGCTGTAGGTGATGGTAATTTTAAGATGGCACAATTAGAATATTGATTATCTGACACATTTTGGGCCAGTGATTGTGGATAGGGATCGTGCCATTACTGAAAATTCATTTTTCATGAATATGCCTTTTAACAAGCGTCCTTTAAAAGAGATCTGACATTAACTTACAGTCTGTATTCACTATGTAAGTACTCTTCTCCTCTGATATACTTTTTTTCTTTTCGTTCATGCATGTAAATCTGCAAAAACAGTTGCTGATGCTAATATATTCAGCATGTGATCAATCAAAATAATTTCACTGTATTGCACCGCACTATCCAGGCTCCAAGCAGACATTATGCAACACACTTTTCTGTTTTACCAGGGGCCCCTGAGGTCACAGTTACAGTGACCTTATGCTCTCTTCCAGGTCTGATCTGTGTCTCCACACTAACCCCCCCTTCTGTGTCTCCTCCCCTCTAATCTGCCGTTCGCAGGTTTCTACGTGACCCTGGTGGTGAACCGGTGGTGGAGCCAGTACACCAGCATCCCGCTCCCTGACAGGCTCATGTGCGTCCTGTCCGGGGGCCTCCAGGGGAGCGACGAGCGAGGCCGCCTGCTGAGACGGACCATGATGCGCTACGCCAGTCTGTCAGCCCTGCTCATCCTGCGCTCCGTCAGCACGGCCGTGTTCAAACGTTTCCCAACCATGGACCATGTGGTGGAGGCCGGTGAGTAGGCACAACAACCGTCCTCATCAAACAGCTCCCACTGTGAGGTTTGCAGAGAATCAGGGATGATCTTGTACAATTGCCCAAAGAGGAATGAATGAAACTTTTCTCCTGCTGCACTCAGGAAGTGTTGGAGCGATGTGATCAGACACACGTCATGAGTGTGCCTTGTTTCCTCTCCTGTACATTCTCTCCAGCAGTAAGAGCAGGAGAAATCACAAGGACAGGCACATCGTGAAATTCACTTGTGATAAAAAAAATTGTTTATCACGTGTTTGTTATAAGATCATGAGATGTTTGTGTAACAATCCCTCATTCTGCCACATATTGCACCGGAAACAAAGGACTTTAACCAGTGACTTTTGGCCTGCTGCTTGTGTAGGATTCATGTCAAGAGATGAACGGAAGAAGTTCGAGGGTCTCCACTCTCCTTATAACAAATACTGGATCCCCTGCGTTTGGTTCACCAACCTGGCGGCTGTGGCCCGCTGTGAGGGCCGGATCAAAGACGATCACACGCTCAAACTACTGCTGGAGGTACAGCATCACACATACACACACACACACACACACACACACACACACACACACACACACACACACACACACACACACACCATTATACAGGCGAACTGGAGGCTTCAGTTCTAGTGTTTTGACAGAGATTCAGTTGGAGATGTATATCCACGCAGACGTAAAGAAAGACGAGTCAGGATAAATGCTGCACAATGACCACAGCGAGTCTCTGTGTTTAAATCCAGTGATGGAATGTAACCAAGTGCATTCACTCAAGTGATGTATTTAACGTGGCAATAGTCACGTTTTCTGCTTCAGCGTATCGCTTAGAAGTAAATGTTAATTGCACAATTAAATGCATACAGAATAATGAAACCATCTGCGTTAACATCACTTCAGATTAAACCTCGCTATCTCTGCACAATTTTGTCTGCCACGATCACCCAGGAAATGGAACGTTACCAGGTGTTACATTTCTATTATAGACTAAATAATAGTGTATTTGTGACTCTGAGGAAAATCTGAATGTTCCAGTTGTCTGTGCAAGGATGGCACCAACAATAATACCACATGGAAACTGGGAGCTGTCTATTGCCACTTTGGGTACAGCTTTGAGGCACTTTACTTGAGTTACTCTATTCAGTGTACATGCATGTCAGTATATATATCATTTACTTTAAGTGATGGGGGGGGGCAGTTGCCCAGTTGTTAAAAAAAGCATGCTAAAGTGCCCTTCTTTTTGCCCCTAGCCTTCAAAAGGTCTGTGCACGCCACTGTTTACTTTTACTTGTATTTTTGATACTTCGATACTGTTATTAGCAGAAAATTACTCCTGATACTTAAGTACAGTTAATGTGAGCTACTTAACACTTATACTCATGTATCATATTCATCATGGGCGACTTTCACGTTTAACAAAGTAACATTTTAGCATGTATATATTTTATGTACTTTTGAGTAATGTGTCCAACACTGTCTGTGTGTGAGCAGGAGCTGAATGGGTTCAGAGGGAAGTGCAGCATGCTGTTTCATTATGACATGATCAGTGTTCCCCTGGTCTACACTCAGGTACGTGCTCTGCTGCTTTGAATGTTTTCGCTGCTTTGAATATGAACTTCAGTTAAATCTGTGGCTGTGCACCAATGCACTCAAAATGTTTGGTTTTTCTCCACCCAACATTAATATCAAACTATTTTGTGGTAAAGAGGGTGGAGCTGTCGCTTATTCCCTTTAAATGAATATTTTTTGTGACTATGCAGTGATAGTGATAATTGTTAATGACTTAAACTAAAAGGCACAGTATGTAAAAACTGGCAACAAGTCCAATTCTTACTCAAAATAAGCTGGGGGCAGCATACGGCCAGAGTAACTGCTAACTGCTGCTAGTGGGAAGCCTACCATTAGCTAGGTGGCTGAGTTAGCAGTGTAGCCAGCAGTCAAGACTGTGAACTCCAAACACAAGGATCTGTGTTGGTGTTAACTCCGCTAGCAAAGGAGCTTTGGATCGGGACCTGCTGGGGCGAGTTGGTTAGCATGCAAACTTCAGTACGTATCTCTGCAACACAGTACGAAGGCGTCAAGATAGATGTCTTCACATTGTCTTGATAATTGGAGTTAACTTTTTAATGCTTATGACTAATAATCTAACTTACTGTACCTTTAAACACAGAAAGTGTTCTGAATCGTTTATTGAAATACAAAATATAAATGTATGTCTACTTAGACTACAGTTCCCATGAGCCTTAGCCTAAAGTTACCTGATTCAAATATCTTAAATTCTGCTGAATTTTAAGTTCAAAGACAGACTTTTTGAGATGTCACAGTAAGAACAGGTCGAATAAAATAATTATTGTTCTGATATTGTGCATGCTGGCTCACTTTCATGGCTTCGTGGGACACAGAACACAAGTGGCCTGTGGATGTTTCTCCCTTAATTTAGACAAAGATTGCTACACAGTTCTGCAGTCCCACAGTTTGACTTTTTTTTTATTGAGAAATCGTTATTTTCTTTAATAGCAGAAGCTATTTGCATGTCATGATAACAGGAAAAATGTCAAGCCCATCCAACTCACACTGTCTTCAAGAAAAAGCTGTTAACGTCATGGTCCCCCCTGCCTTCCTGTCCAACAGATCAACTTAATAAAGCCGAGTCTCACTTTGATAGACCTTTTATCACAGCAGGCATCAGACTTGTCCTAGCAGGAAAAGGCACAGGCGTAATTAATGACATAACAACAGTTCCTGTTTAATTGTCCCAGCGAGAGACAGCTTGCACAACCCCTTGTCCCTGACACTGGCACGCCTTAAAAAACAGCTCTTATTTATGTTATTAGTAGCACTTGTTTTTTTTTGTGAAGGACAAAACGTGAGAAAGACGTGTCGCTTGGGTTATCTTTAAGTGTTATAAATTAGATATTGAAACTTATCTGCAATGCATGATGGTTGTTCTGAGCTTTAAACAATGAGTCAGTCTCAACTAGATTAAAGGTTATGGGACTGCGGGAGTGTGGGACTTTCTGTTTTGTCTGAATTTGTGGAAGAGATTAATGCAAATATAGAAAAATAGTTATTTCAGAGGAAGCATTGAAAGCCGAGCACAACGTGACCTCCATCCTTCCCGCAGGTGGTGACTTTGGCAGTTTACAGTTTTTTCCTCGTCTGTCTAATTGGTCGCCAGTTCCTGGACCCGACTCAAGGCTACCCAGGTCACGACCTCGACCTCTACGTGCCCATCTTCACCCTGCTGCAGTTCTTCTTTTATGCTGGGTGGCTGAAGGTCAGAGAGATTGTCACATATTTAAAACTGTAGCGCAGTGTGAAGCTCAAACACGTTACGTCTTCTGTTTCGTCCTGAAGGTTGCAGAGCAGCTGATCAACCCTTTCGGAGAAGATGATGATGACTTTGAAACCAACTGGCTGATTGACAGAAATTTCCAGGTTTGTCTGTGTTTAATTATTGTATTTATTAACTGTAAAGAATTCTGTCTATTTCAGTATTTTAGTTTAGATCCATCACCAAAGACATTTACCAAAAAACAGCTGTTTCACAATCCTATATGGGAGCTTGGAGGCCGCGTTACAATGCATTCCCATATTGTCTGCATTTGGCTCTGCAGGTGTCCATGATGGCGGTGGACGAGATGTATGGAGATCTGCCGATAATGGAGAGAGATCGCTACTGGAACGACTCCAACCCCAGACCCCCCTACACAGCAGCCACTCTCTTTGTCCTCCGCAAACCCTCCTTCCAAGGGTCCACTTTTGACATGGCGTGAGTGTCCGGGTTTTACTTTCTCATTCTATGTGTGCTTGAATTATGACTGTGACACTTTCAGTTTGAATCCCCCCCCCCCACAGCTAGGTGGGAAATTCTGGGTGAAAGAAAATGTGAAAGTGTTCTGCCTGAATACAAGAAGTAGTGTGATGAAATCAAGGCTGAGAAACAGTAAAAAATGTCCAAGTATGGTATTTTCAAAACAATATAACATATGTTTTCCCAACATCTCTTGACAGGATCCCTAAAGAGGAGATGCACTTCCAGCCCCTGGAGGACATTGCTGAGAACCTGGAGGAGTCAGGCAGTCGTCACCCCAACATGGCCCTCTTCAACCGCCTACTCAATGCTGCCCCTTCTCCAACTGGCCTAATGGGAGGGGCTCTTCGCCGCACCTCAGCACAACTCCAGAGGCTACGCCACTCCCCCAGCATCGATCGATGCACCAGCGATGATGAAGACGATGACAGCTGTAAAATAGGTAAAGGTGGGTCTCTGCCGTCAGGGCTGGGGCAGGAAACGCAGAGCACCGTGTGCAGTTTCAGGGAGGAGAAGAGCGCCAGAACACCTCTGCTGGAGATTGAGTTTGCGGCTGAGCAGGAGAGGCGAGGGGGGCAGCATGAGAATGAGAAGAAGGAGGTGATTGGAGTGGAGGGAAAGAGCCATGAAGAGTGGCAGATGAGGGAAGAAGGAGGGAATGCAGAGAGACAGGACACCCAAGCTGTGTCTTTGCTTCCTCCTCCTCCCCAGTCCTCAAGGGAGACGTCCAAGCGACCAGCCTCCGCCATCCCCTCCGCCTCTCGTCATCCCTCTGCCTTCCTGTTCCACCCTGCTGCCCATTCCAGTCTGGAGCACTGCAGCTCCCAGCCAGCGATCAACCAGAACAGAGCTGTGCCCTCCACTCTCAAACCTCCCTTTGGGGGAAACAAAATGTCCTTCCTCACTGTACCGTCTTGCGACGAACCTCAGCGTTTTCGCAGTGTGAGCATGGGATCAGAGCTCACCGGGTCTTAGGTGGATAACGGGGTGGGGGTGTGATGTTCCCATGAACATTTGACTGTATGAAACCACTATGCTTGATTCGGTGCACGTTGTCATGAATGAGATTAGTCATAGATGTGGAACTGTGCTTCCACTTTTACTTTGAATCTGCAGCACTTTTGGAGAATTATCAACAAAAAAAGTACCAAAAACTAACTAACAAAGGAAGTTGCACATCCATTGCCCCAAACCCATTTTGTCATCCTTAAGATTGTTCATTCATTTTTCACAATATATACATGTTTGTTCACATGTTATTTACTGTTCATTTTTGTATATAGTGTGATGTCTCAGATAACCTTTAGAAATGTTTGCAAGTCACTGTTTAGCCCCAACGTTAGAAAAAAGAGGTTTTGTGACCCACTGAGAGAGTAGAGAGACTTGCAGTTATGAACCATCTCTTGGTCCTGCTGGTAAGGAGAAAAAACAAATCAAGGCTCACCATCGAGTGAATGGCCAGCTTTCACTTTCTATCAGTCACCTTCTTCGCTCTCTCCTCCTCCTCCATCAGCGGGGTTCTTTATCTTTCGCAGCGTTTTGTCTCCAGTTATTCCAACATTACCTTGGGATAATGACCAGGGATGATGATGCCTCTGTCTGTATTGGTTGAGCAACGCCTTAATCCAACCCCATTATTGCAGGAAAACTTTAGCCTGGTGGTCAGGCTGAATAGCACAGCGAAACACAGGTTTATAGTGGACCAGTCCGTGCGTGGGTGTAATCACAAAAAGTCAGAAGTGAAGGTTACCTTGCCTTTTGCAAAATATCAGTGACACAGCAATGTGAACGTAGAGAATACAGAAATAACATGTTTGTGCTAAGCTAGGCTAAACAGGTTTCATGTGTACAGCTTGGAACAGACTGGAGACGGGGGAGATTGGAAGAGACCTTTCACATGCTGTATAACAAGATGTTAACAAGCTACTCACCAGTGCATTCAAGAATCACTTGCTTTCAGAACAGAGTTGACTTCACTGCTAATTAAGCTAGCTTATTCATGAAGCTAAGCTAGCTACTCCTCAAACAACAACTCCAGTGTGTTTTTTTTTGTTCCCCCTAAATTTGGAAGGAGCTTTCGACTTGTTGAATGATACCATTGACAGAGCTTGCAAAATGTTTTCCCCTACTTTTGGTGTTCGTGTTAAAGCAAAACTCTTGCCAAAATGCAACCTAGGCTTTATTTGTGACTGTATATGAGTCAAAGCATAATTACGACGAATGAAGCATTTTTAAGATTTACCGTATTTTCAAACTCATTTTCAATGGGAGTGCTTTGGGCACTTTAGCGATAGCATTATAATCGCTATTTTCAACACTAAGAAGGCTCGACACAACATGAAACTTTGCTCGTAGCATAAACCAGGGTCTCTACACATGAACACGAGCATTGAGAACATTGTTTGTGTACACAGAGTTTACTAAGAAGAAAGTTTTTGAAAATGAGTTTGACCCGAAAACGAAAATATGGTAAATGTGCCTCTATTGTTGCAATTATGCTTGTACATGAAGATTTGACACAGGTACATTCACAAAAAAAGCCTAGGTTGCATTTTGGTGAGAGTTTCACTTCAAGATAGGCTCAACATGTCAAAGCTACCGGAGTATGAAAGAAGTGAACCTGAGCATTTTGGGGGGGTTTTCCAGTTATATACTGCTCATGTCGGTGCTAGTACTGCAGCATTTACTGCAGAAACTGGTGCTAAACTTAAGACAAAATGGGTGATAATTTTCTTTGTTCACTTTATTTCTTTGGTTAGTACAAGCGTCCCTGTAAATAGATGATTTCTAATGCATTTTACTGTATATTTTCCAAAACATAATTTAAACAATGAAATGAACGAGATTACAGTTCTACACCAATGACACGGTTGTTATGCATTATTTCTAATGGGAGTTGTGTCTTACCTGCAGAAATAAATGTATAGATATTATGTACAGCAAGGGATGGAGCAGACAATGTGGTGATTATTGGCAGAAACACATTGAGTTATTAAACACTGACACTGACTGTTAAGTATTTACATTAAATATCATTCTAGTATCAACATGGTCCAGCAGGGGGCGATAGCAGCAAACGAAAAAGAGCACAGAGATTGAGGAACTCAACCAAAGAAAACAAAAAAAAAGACAGAAAATAGACTCCTTCCGCAGTGTTGCTTTCCATCCTGGCCATGAGGGGGCTGCACTCCTCCACTTCTCCCTGTAGGTGGAGGCTCCTACCTGGGCTGCAGCCGGGGCGACAGGGCCCTCCTGGCCTGGGTGGACTGCCTCTGCTTGGACAGGAAAGACTGAGCCGGGCCTGGCGCTGTGGAGCACTCACACAGACTGTGCTGCTGCAGAGCTGAGGACTGCAAGAGGCAAAAAACAAATGTCAGCTGTTCGTGGAAACACTCGAGTTCTAAAATGTAGGCAGATTTAACCAGACCCGACACCTGCTGCTGCCACTAATATTAATGAATACTACTGCTACTTCATTAACTATGCAATACCAGCATAAACGTTCATGGCTGATTTGCCATATTAGTTCCATGATTGAACAAATAGCCTTTTTAAACACCTAACAAAATGTCTGTTTGAGATGTGTCACAATCCCTGTAAGTGGCTTGCTCGTGGGAAGCCGGTGAGAGAGAATGTGAAACTATGTGTACGATCCACTCTCCCTGTGAAGCTCTTTGCTTATAGATGAAAAGAGGATACTTTCGGTATCACAGAAGGCTGTCGACATCCTCCCTGTGGTCAAAAGTGGACAAAGACTGCAGTATGACAGCATGCCGAATTAGGGAAAAAAAAGTGGCTCACAAAAAGTATGCCTAAAAAGGTTTTTAAAAAATCTTGCTTATCTTACTTATTTATAGGGGACTGCCCATTATTCCGACGGCCCATTATCTTAATGCCCCAATAGTCCAAAGAATGTCCCATTGGGCAGAAAGCCCATTTGTCCAACAGCTCATTATCCCGAAAAACAAAAGCCTGCTGCTCCTCAGGCCCATTCCTAAATTACACTCTCACAGTCTCTGAAGTTCTTTTTCCTTCATATCTTTATATGTTTGGAAAGGGAAAAAGTCATGTGACCTTCATCGTAATGGTAGCAATGACAAAAAGGCCAATGCTATGAAATGTTCACAATTTGGTGAATTGTAATGCGACAAAAACAGATGTTGTTTCATCTTTGCAAGTACTCACAGTGATTTAGCATGTGCACTTCAGTGAAGGATGCAACGCAGGATATTATCACACACCAACAAATCTTTTTTTTAACTTTAATGTCATTATGTTAAAAACAGTTCTTAACTGTAATTGACTGAAAGTTTCCTGAAAGGGATCCTGGTGTACCCACCATGTTCTGCCAGGCTGTCAGGATCAGCTTCTCCTCTTGTTCCTGTCTGGACCTTGTGTTATCACCCTGTGCGTTATGGAGTGGTCGAGTTCGAAAAGTCATGAAGTCTTTTATCAAATCACTTTAACACAATACGTTTGAAATGTCTAACACAATACGAAAGAACTTCAGAGAAGCTGCAGTCTGGATGCACTCTCAACTCACCTCTGGAGCAGCTGCTGTGGTCATCGTATCAAAGTGTCTGGCCTCCTGGTTGCTGGTCATTATAACAGATATATCACAGCAGAGACAAATCCAAGCCGAATATCGCCAAAGCTATGTTTGCGTGACTGTCCAGCTTGTCCACCATCAGCCCCCTGACCTGCCCCGTCTGTCTGCGGCTCAGCGCTGCTGCTCTCGGCTGTGTTTTGCAGCGGAGGCCCTGGTTTTGTTGCATGGCAGACAGAACAATATGGAGAGGTGCTGCAGGCTTAAGTGCTCTGGCTCCTCGCCACAGTCAAAGATGCCATCCTGCTGACTCGGGCTGTCGGGCAGTCATTCATCGGGCTGGGGATTAGAAGGTAATCACCAAAACACAATGCAATTAGCTCAGCGGTAGCGTTAGCCTGTTTTGAAATTTGGTACCTAAAGTTTGGCATCTCAGAATCATACTTCATGGAAATCAGGAAACCATTATGCAAGAGCAAGTTTTTTGTTTTTGTTGTTGGTGTAATTCTGTTTATTCCTCTTTAAGTTGCGCCACAGAACGCTCTGACGTTTGCACAGGGATCTGTGAGTTAGTGTGCGTGTTTGTTTGTCTGTTTAGCTGAATCACTACCAGTTTCAGTGACCCAGAATCCCTGTAGTTCCCCTGCTTGTCACTTGACCAGCATCAAAGCGCCTGCAGTATGGGCATATCAGGCAAGATCAAGCAGCAGGGAAGATGTGAGGCCACACGTGGACAGTTGTCTACTGAGGATCTCTGTTTCCTGTCTCCCAGAGTCAGTTTTTACAAAGGTCAACCCATTCCAGTCTTTGCGCCAGCTTCAGGGGAAATGCGGTTAATGTTTTTGTCATTAAGTGTGAAAGCACAAGTGCGGGGGAGGATTTCATAGAACTGTGTTTGTGTACGTTTTTCTCTGGAACAGGGAGATGTAAGGTCAGCAGGCAAGCTTACCGAAACTGTCTAATTTAAGACTCAGATCTACTGTGCAGCTCCTTACAAATGATCTAACCATATTTACCACATGCTAACCCATGTTTGCAAGTGTGTGCACATACGTGTTTGCACAATCCACCCGTCACCCCCTGCGCTTGTGCCGAGTGCGTACTTTCAGTTTGCGGGACTTTGTGTAAAGGAAACGCGCTCCTGACACGGAAAAAAAGTGAAAGAAACAAAACAGAGCGACGCAAAATGTGGGAAGAAAAGAAACTTTGATGGTTCTTGGAATCTGCCTCATCTGAAACCTGCAAATGTTGACTCTGTTATGAAAGAGACGCACATCACACACACTCGAGGCGTCGCAGATTCCTGTTAGCGCGCAGGGCCTGAACATCTGTTGTGAAAGCTTCCTCCTACTGCTGTACTTTCTGAGCTGCAGTCTCACAGATTCTAAAGATTTACACTTCGTCACAGTCTGTTTGCTCACATCAACTTGCAGATTTAGGTCTTCTCAGCGCTTCTTTTTTGTAGTTTTGAGTATCATTTTTAGAGGTTAACATGACGCTGAGCTGACGAAAGAAACTGCTGGGATCCAGGATAGCTGCCTCCTTTCTCGTCCAACAGGGGAAAGAAACATCACTTCAGCCGTTTTGTTTTGGGGGAAAGCTGAAAGTGAGCGCACTCCCAACATCAGTAATAACCTTTCATTAAACAGTAACGTGTGCTGTGAGTAAAGTAGGTCAAAGTTGAGCCAGGAAGTTAGACTTCAAATTGTGGTAGATTAGAACAGACAGTTTGCATGATAACATTGTTCGTCTGTGTTTCCTCCTTCCACTTCAGAGATTTACCTGAAGGGGTTGTGTAAAACCTGTCTGATGGTCACCGCTGACTTTTTAGTGACGTAACAGAAACCTGAGCAATTAACTTAGTGATAAATTGTCATTATCACCAGCAGCAACAAGGGCCAAAACTATGATGTTGTATAAAACCGGAAATTCCCTCAAAATAGTCATTTTTTCAGTGTGACGTCAAGACAAACAGATAATCAGTGCTGACGGATAACAGAGAATAATGGAAAATACAGAGAAGACAGCCACATAAAAGACAGCTTTTAAAAAATGGGATCATAACATGTCACATTATGATTTAAAACTAATTTAAATATACTATAAAAAAAGACATGAATGTTTTATCCATGATGTGTCATCATGGCGCAGGATGCAGTTGGTCCCTTTGAAAGTGAAAGAGGGATTGTTAAAAATAGACATTAGATACAATAGAGACAAACACTGGGAGGGGAAATTACAACAAAAACATACATGGTCAGTTAAAAGTGAAAACGGCCTAAAAACAGACAAACAGAAAAATGTGCATCTCTGTTAAAAACATTGTGAAAAAACAAATAGCTGTCGTGTCTTATCTTATGTGTCTAAAAGTGGAAAGAAAAGAGATGTCTCCTGAGTCCTGAAGGAAATGAAAAATCTAAGCTCTCACACACTGCTATGCCAGTTTACAGCACACTCACACATAAAAACAAGTCATTAATGTGGCCGCGACAGTATTTGTTTTGAATGTGAGGTGAAATGCCTGCTCACGCGCGCTGTTTACAGACTCAGCATCATGCGAAAACATGAAAAATAACACGTTCGTTCAACTGAGTAAACACACACACGACTCCACTCAGTGTTTATTGTACCGATCCTAACCCTGTACTTTCACATTTGTTTTTGTCTGGTGTGCGTGTGTGCTGGCATGTGTGCATGTGTGTGTGTGTGTGTGTGTTTCAGGCACTCCCCGTCTTACACACCCAGCTTCGTCAAGAAGTACACTCTGTGCATAAGGACCCGTCTGTCTGGTTCTTCCTGGTTGTGTGTGTGTATCTGTCTTTCAGCTGTGTCTGTTACAGGCTGGCTGTCTCTGCCACACACACACACACAGGACCTCTTTGACTGTCTGCTGGTCTGACTTTGTTTAAACAAGACCACCTTATCAGTACGGTCAGATCCAGAATGAATCAGCTGTTTGTTAACGGTCTGTCTGACAGGGTAATGTTATCAAGATAGAGGGCAGTAACAAAGACTTGTTTAATGAGCGCTCTTTAAGTGTGTGTGTGTGTGTGTGTGTGTGTGTGTGTGTGTGTGTGTGTGTGTGTGTGTGTGTATATTTTGGTACTGTCCTTTTTATGTTTATCTCAAGGAAGTTCAGAAGAAGATCAGTACCACCCTTATGTCTGTATTCTAAATATGGCACTACCATGAGCAGGTGGTTACTGTAGCTTAGCTTAGCATAAAGACTGAGAACAAGCGGAAACAGTTTGCCTGGTTACAAAAGTCTGCTGGCCAGCAACTCTAGATCCTACTAATTAACACATCATATTTTGTTCCTTTAATCCGCAAAAAAGTGTCTCAACAACCATTTGTAGTTTTGCGGGGCGGGCCTCCAGCCAAGATATAGTCCAGCACATAACCCCGGCGAAACAGAAAACTGTGTTTAGTCCTTTTTTTGTACAAATTGAAGAAGCAATATGTATCACATCAGGGGCTGGTTTACCTTCAGAGAGAGCCACGCCAACTGTTTCCACTCTTTCTGCTAAGCTTTGCTAACCCTCTCCGGGCTCCGAGGCTCATGCTGAGTTGACAGACATTTAAGAAAACAAAAAAGTGTATTTTTCAAAATATAAAACTGTTCAGTTAACTTTCTTTTCCCACCTAAGTTGTCTTCTTTCTCATTTTACATGTTAAAATCTCAGTTACTTCAACATGTATTCAGTGTTTCAGGTTTCTCTCAAGCACTCTGCAGTAGTTGCCAAAGTGAAGTCGAGGGGCCACACTGACAACCTGACTGACAGTCATTGTTCGATGGTCAACATGGCCTAAAGGTGCGATATGTAAGAGCCAGCCACACACTCACAACAACTAGTGGACAGCATATCACCACTGACTACTGCTGCCATCTGAAGCTGCCGTTAGCTAGTTAGCTTGGTTAGCTTGGTTAGCTGTATTTGCAACTAATGGTCTGGGAGCTCAGAGCACTGGGAAAGTGTTGGTGGGGCTGGAGATAAATGGTTAGCATGTTAAACACTGCAACACAGTGGGCCTACATAGACATCACTGGTCAAAACTGCTATCCCTCTACATACTATTGATCATTTTGGTGAAAGTCTTTAACTTAATTCTTACATGTTGCACCTTTAAGCAGAAAACTTATAGTAGTTATTTATAAATCCTTGAGCCAAAAACCAAGATCTTTCGACTGAGCTCAATTCTAAATCTAAGAACATTTTATGATCGAGGCCCCAAGACCGCTCCGGGTTGAATATTAGGGATACAGCTTAAAAGTGACTGTGTTTAACATCCTAATCATCCGCACAATATGTACTATTTAGAACTGATCTGCTCATAGGTTCACTCTTTACTTTGCTGGCATTAATTCACAGTTATATAATTATGAAGTTAAATTTACCAACAACAGTCTTCTCAGATGTCGTTCCAAAGGATAACATTATTTAAATCTAATTAAACGGGCTCCATGGTTGAATGCGTAGAAATTTATTTGGCAGGGGGTGAGCCGGGGGCGGAGGTGAAGAGTCTTTGATATGAAAAGGCATGAAAGCCCCGACACACAGCAAGCTCATTGTAGAATCCGTCCAGATTAGCCAAATAAATGCTGGATCCCCTGGTGTCTCTGTTTGCCATGTGCTAAAAAGTAAGTTTGAAGCGAGTTTGTGCCCGAGTGTGACAACGCGGTGGTGGGTATGTCGGCTGTTTCGGTGCCAGCTGCCACCTGCAGCACGAGCTTCCTCTGCCCAGCCACAACACTGTTTATGTCTGGGCTGCAGCCCTCAGCAGTGCCCAGCAGCGGCAAAACATGTTTTTCCCTCTGAGGATCTAAGAAAACTGGGCAGACTCCACAGGCAGACTGCAGGTTATTATCTCAGTCAACCTGAAGATGTTATTATTTCTGAGGTTAAGGTGGAGCAGACTGTAGGGACGGGAGGTTTTCTACCACGCCAAGTGAGTGGACTAGAGTTGAATAAGGATCATTATGATCACATTTAAAAAAACATTAATTCCAGTAATAGACTGTGTTTTTTTTTTAGGAACTGGTTTCAAATATATTATATCAAAATGAACACTTGGGAAGAAATATCATAGATTAAGTCCAACCATCTCTTATGAATACAGATGATGATAAAAAGACATCTTTTGAGAGCTCAGTAAGTGTGTGTTTGTCTAAATTGACTAAAATTGTGTCATTAAAGCACCCAGGACATGATATATTTATATCTTATTCTCTACAGAGATATTTCCACTTTCGGGGTAATACACTTAAACCAAGAGGAGGAGATTGATACCTCTGTCACGTCTGTGCTGTGGATATGGATCTACAGCCAGTGGTAACAAGATCCACCTACCGGCACCTCTACAGCTCACTGCAAGTAACCAGTGGAGACTCTTCCTGCTTAGAGATGGTTTGTTAATAAGTGAGCTTTATTGTGCTGAGCAAGGGTAATTCATCACGTGTCAAACAATGCCTTGAAAGCAGGGCTGACAAAACTGAAATGAAAGTCTGGGCCACGGGCCAAAAATATCTATTTGCGTGTAGTCTTGGTATGCAAAATGGTACTGGGATCTCAAGTTCCTTTAAATGACTGACTTAATGCGCAAAATTCACTCCCAACGTGCTCAGATTATGAAAACTAATTAGGTAACTTGCATATTTAAGGAGCATTTTAAACATCACAAATATGCTTCTGCTCATCAAGTCCTTCAGTGACCTTCCACGCTCTGAATAAAACCATCTGTATCCACTGTGTTTCTCCGCTCATTTATTCAAGTTTTTCCTTTTCCTTCCTCCCGTCCATAATGATACGTTTTGGCAAACAGTCATCATCGGGGACTCAAAAGGCTCATAACTCCTAGTTAAAACGTGCCAACTAACTGGCACGGCCCAGAAGAAGGACATGTGGAGAAATCCGGCAGCTGCAGGGTTACGCATCTGCATGGAGAACAGATGGAGAGGGGAGGGGAGTGGTGGGACAGCAAACAAGTGTACTGGAGGGCTGAGGGGTGACTAGTCGAGGGCCGACTCCCCGCCTTGACCTCTCCTCTTCCTCATCCCTTTATTCCCTCTGTCTTGCCTGCTCCCACGTCACCCCTGGGCTTGCTGATGGATGCTGACAGTAACGGCTGTCCTCCGTCCCCCTACACATCACCCCCACCCCTCCGCCCCATCCCTCCTCTCTCCTTCGCTCTGCCCCCTTTCTCGGCCCTGACCCCGGTGACCTCGCTTTGGAAGTTGTCGTCCTGCGGCCCGGCTCAGAGCTTCTTGGGGGCCAAAACGTCTGAGCTCAGCTGTCAAAAGCACATCCAGGACGTGATCCGCCACCCATCCATGACTACCACTCTCTGCTGTGCTTCTCTGCTGCGGGCGAACCCCTGCATGTCTCTGAAAAAAGTCAAATCCGAGTTCTGCCGCGTGTATCAATACTTATCTCGTGACTCAAAAGAAATCAGGCGTAAGGATGAGTCAGTTTGACACCTGGGTTAAGACATCGGTTGCACAAACAAGTAAAACGATGACCACATGTCAATCAGTTCTTCTAAACCAAGGTGTGGCACTGAAGCACACACACGCACGCACACACACACACTCCTGCCCACTTCCTGTTGTGCAATTTCATAAACTACCAATGTGGCGGCTGAACTTGTTGAACTGGATGGAAGATGGCAGGTAATAAGCACAGCGGCAGACGTGGAAATGAAACTGGGACAAACACACACAGACACACACGCGTGCAGTCCGCGCTGACATGGGTCAGTAATGATGAAGTAAACTTTATAAAACAGCAGATGAGAGAGGAGAAAGTGGAGGATGTCATCTTTCGGTGGGGACATGTATTATTCATGCTGTCAGCGGAGACGTTGGTGAAGTCACAGGAGTGTAAGTAATCGCGTGTGTCACATAAATCAACAGCAATGATGACCTCATTTTACCGCATAACTCCCTCCCGCCCACACACTCTTTAAGGAGCTCCAGATGCGTGAGGGTTTACGCACACACACGCACACACACACACCTTAGAAACATGTGCACACTCCTGTCTTCTGCTCTCTCTCTCTCTCTCTCTCTCTTTCCCGGAGCATTATCTGAATAAACAAAGTAAAAATAACAAAGCAGATAAAATATGTGAATAGCAGGGAGTGGCCCTTTACACTTAATCCAAGCGTTACACCAGGGCCATCTTCGCCCTCCTCTACTTAAGCAGCACCACAACAGAGTAAAAATACTGCAAGTCAAGCATTCAGAATCTTACTTAAAGGATTAGCGCGACACTTTGGGAGAATACGTTTATTTTGGTTTCCTGCCAAGATTTAGATGAGAAAAATGTTTGTAACTCTTGTCTCTACACTGAATATGATGCTCCCGTCAGCACCTAGTTGTCTTAGCTTTGCTTAGCATCGATGTTACATCTTGTTTGATAGTTTTCACAAAAAAACAGTAAAAAGGGACAACCCTACAATCCAGGCTGTGTCTTTGGTGATAAGAGGAAGCAACCGCATGCAGTCAAGATAACCCCAACCTGTCCTTTTATCAAGGGGCACTGTTTGTCTTTATTGGGCAGAGTGAGGTGAAGAAGTAGACAGAAAATCGGTGAAGACAGAGAGAGAGAGGGGGGCATAACATGAATTGGCATAAGCTGGAGTCAAACTGGAGAGGTTGCAGTTAATGTGGCACTCCAACTCGTCATTTCAGCAGGCTTTTTTTTTTTTGTTGTTGTAAACTTCGTTTGGTTTTTGTCCGGAGAAAACAAACAAGATGCAATGTGCCAGTCGCTGCGAAGCTGTGCTGGTACAGTAGGTTGATAAAACAACAACAACAACACACATCAGGTACATCATGCGGTAATGTGAGAGCTGAGAGTCAGTACCCATGAAATGGAAACAAGGTGGGAAGGGCGCCCCAGCAGCTCAAGCGGTAGAGTGCGTCCTCACCGCAGTGGCCCAGGGTTCAAATCTGACCTGTGGCCCTGATCCTCTCCCTCTCTCATCCCGCTTCCTGTCACACTTAAGCTGTGCTGTCAAAATGAAGCATGGAGGAGGCTAAAACAAGGGGGGAAAGGATTAAAAAAAAACAAGGCTACACAACTTCATGAAGAAGACATAAGCTGCCACGTTTGAAGAACAATGACCCCTAAGACGACTAAATCATCTCATATTCCATTGTTTCGTAGCTCATTATATACTAGTGTAAAACATTCAGACACAATATATCTTACATGCTTATTCTTGGTGTGCATTTAAAATAATAATCGGAAAAGAAACAACTAATGGGATATTCAAATTAAGCACAAATACCCTTTAAAATAACTGACTACAGCACTTGCATAAATGTACTTTCCACTGCTGCACACGGTCACATGCAGACGCACACACACACACACACACACTGCACACTGTTGCTGTCTCAGAGCATGCAGGTGTTGTACCTGGCAGCGACGCCAAACACCCCTCCCACCACCACCACACCTGGCTGGAACCGCAGACGACCGCATGGCAATAAACACTCTCTCTCTCTCTCTCTCTCTCTCTCCGTCTCTCTCTTTCTCTCACACACACACGCAAACAAACATGAGTGTACATGGCAACACACACACCCACACAGTCACTCACTCACTCGTAGCCACTGATCAGAAGATAACTGTGGCACAAGTCATCCCCATTGTCAAAACACAGACAACAGACAGACAGACAGACAGTGAGGCAGCAAGTTCGACAGACGCTCTCACCATACAAATAAGAGTTTGACTGAAGTGTGCTCCTTCCCCCTTGAGAAAAAAAGAGTGGTGAGCTTCATTTTCCCATGGCCTCAGAGCCACACACAAACAAAACTAATCATGTAACAAAGCTCAGACGTGTCTGGTCTGCCCTGTGGTTTAGGCCTTAAAATACTCTCAGCGGCTATTTAACCTGTTTCCTTCTTTTCGGCTGCACAAAGCAGCTTGTATTACGATCACAAGCGTTTCTCCACAGACTTTTTTTTTCAAACTTTTTTTTTTTTCTTCCAGATCTTTCTCCCCATATTTCTGAGAGACAGCGGGGCAGGTTCTCTCTCGATTCCTCGCCTCAGGCCGGCCTGAATCCAGGACGGGATGTCAATAATTTCCCAAGCCTTTTATTTTCCGCCTCCGTTCGTGGCAGTTCTTGTCTTGTCTTGCTGCCTGTTGTTTTGCCGCTCGGGAGCCAGGAGAGGTGATCTCATCTGCACCTCGCTCCTCAACCCCCGCTCCCAAAACAACATTGTATTTATCTGACCAAAATAGCCACCTCAGGCTGGAAAAACCCAAACAGAAATAGGCCAAGAGTTTCCAAGGAAGCCAGTCTGGGCCGGAGGTGATGCTTTTGACTGACAACAGCCACGGGGCAACAGAACAAGAGACTGCATTTACTGCTGCAAGGTGCCGGTTAGAGGCAGATATAATAAAAGCTCTTATTATTCTTGGGCTTCTACTGGAGAACAATAAAAGCGCACCTGTACAGTCTGACTTAAAGGAGAAAAACAGAACAATCTGAGCTCTTGATGGAGGGCTGATGTATGTCATTGAGGCTAATTATACAGATGTTGCTTTTCATGTGCATCCCCTATAATGTCAGCTGATTTGTGACATGAAATAAAAAACCTAAAATGATCCTAATCAATATTTACAATATTGTAATTAGGATCCAACTGTTCCACTGAGTCATTCGTATTTCAGCCCAAAATCACAGCTCTGATTTTGGCCTTTTCGATTCAGTTCCTACTCTGGGTTTGCTCTACCATCACGATGGTTGGTCTCATGGTTCGACTCGAGTGAGTGTTTGTTGTATCAGCGTGTTTCTGTTCAGTTTTTGTTGTCTCTTTTAAATCACGAGGCTGTTACAAGACCACAGATTTCATTCAGATGGATTCATTTTCTGATTCTGAGAAAAGCCTTTTGTAATTTCATTTTTTAATATATTTTTGGCCTTTTCCGGCTTTATTGATGGTACAGCTGAACAGTGTGACAGGGTAAGAGAGGGGGAGTGACACGCAGCAAAGGGACCCAGGCCAGGAGTCGAACCCAGGTCTGCTGCAGGGCCTCGGCACATGGGTCGCGTGTGCTACCAACCGAGCTAAGCGGCACCCCAGTAGTTTCTTTTTTTCAAGGCAAAACCAAACCAAACCGTTATATAAGGATATTCATGATTATCCCGCGAATGAATATTCATTTTTTGAATCAATCAACCTATTGTGAGTGTTTTTTTATGGCGAACTGCAATTACATCTGTAATTTCATCCATAATTTCCATATTCTATTTTCTATTAACTATATTTGAGGCCTTGAGACAGACAGATGGATGTTTTTGACTTGGGACTGAAGGCCGTAACAGAAAAAAAGCTTTTAATTGCTTGTGCTGTGGTTTTAAACCTCTGCTTTACTTCCTCACTGTTCTTGCTGAAAGTAAAAGTTTAGCCGTCACCGTGAGGCTGTCAGGGAGCGAGCAAAAACTTCAGAAAGTCACTGTTCCAGACCAAGAATTAGTCCCAAGCAACAAGACCCTTGTAAAAACACAAAAAATATTTTTTATATTTACACGGATTTAACAATCGAGATATAATCATTGAGCTTTATGGGTTGATTTTGTTAGCTTTGGACAGAATCATGCCCATGATGATTCAGGAGAGGCCAGCTCTGTACGACATCATGATATTTGTATATCTGCAGTTCTAGAGGACTTTTGGTTTCCCTTTCGAATTACAATAAAAGACAACCGTCATTCTCAGGTACAGAACGTAGGTGCTACTTTGCGGTGTGACCAAGAGCAGTTTTTTGACTCAGGCAACATGAGGTGACGCAAAAACAATCCGGTTTGTCTGGGGCTTCATATCTAACCGACAGGGGAAAAAAAGTGATATTGACCTTATCAGCTAACTCTCTGGAAGAAAGCGCCTGTCTCATTTTCCTGCTTTTCCATCCTGTATTTGTATTTATTTTTTTTTATCTGTGATCACTTACCTGATCCACTACAATACTCCTTTCTATCGGTATTGGTTGAGCTTGCTGCTTTGGACTGAGCAGGCCCACAGAAGCCTCACTTTCAGTCTGAGTGGCTTCGCTCACTCTCTCTCTCTCTCTAGACACCAATGAGGTCATTTGGGCTCTCTGCCCAAAGTATAGACTCGAGACACACACATGAACAAACAGACACACCACAACATGCACACAGACAGACAAACATTGACCCTCCTCTATTCCACCAAAGGAGAAGGAGGGGGGAGAGAAAAAAAGAATTAAAAACACATTCCACTTCCCGTAAGACCGGGAGAAGGAGCGGTGAGTCACTGGAGCAGTTTGAAAACGGGCCCTTTTTAGTTTCAGACGCGTCGCCTTTGAATGTCTCCACGTGGAGCTTTAAACCTCCGTAGGTCCCCTCAGTCGAATGTTGTTGATGGTGCGGCTCTCCCTCCTGCATCCCACCCCCTGCTATTTGTTCAGTCGGTGATTAAACACCTCACTCACTGACTGTGGCTCGTCTGAAAGCGATTGTCTCTTTAATCACCTACTAAGTTCAGCCGCAGGTCACATGGGTAGTGTCAGCTCTGGAGAGACCACTCTTTTAATACTTTTTTTTACTTTAGAACAGTTTGCCAAATGTCATTATCGTTTTTAACGGTCAGAACATTTAAACATTTAACACGCAACCGCTAAATGACACACATAACGTACAAACCCATGAAGAAAGCCACGCGTTTAATCACAGCGAAGTGTTTGCAATAAATCTCTATCGTGTTGTTTTTTCCCCCCGCAATGATGCCAGGAAAAGAGTTTTACTGTAAAGTCGAATTGCAAAACACCATCGTTGTGGGAATAAAAACCCTCCTTCTCTCTTTCTTTTCATCTTTCCGTCTCCTCCCATCAGTCCAGACAGAGGCCCCCCGAAAACAGACCGAAACCCCGAAATGATGCTGGTTTTCCATTTGGTTCACAGGCAGCAACCTGAGTCACAAGACTGCGGGTCTCGCTCCAATTACACACATGCTGACAGCTTAACTGACTCCACCGAGGAAGAGTCCACGGTATCTGTTCCCTATCAACTCCCCTGCTGGTGGGACTGAGTCACACGCTGAAGTTCAGGTGGACCAGCGTCAGTCGAATCTGTTCACGCTCAACAGGCAGCCTGATTAATGGCAGATCTCATGATTTGGGCCAGCTGGCTCAGGGTTTTTAGTTTTTTTGCTGTTGTTGTTGATTAGTCGCCTTCTTGTCCTTCATTTTCTTCATCTTCTTGTTCTTGCTGTCTTGTTTTATCTTATATAAACCAGACAATTGGGGGAATACAAGAATGGGTTAGAGTTACCTTAAAGGTGCAATATGTAAAAAACATTTGTTTATAACATTCAAAGCATAACTAAAAATATGGATAGTGTGTGAAGAAGAAACAAGCCTGACATTATGCGAAAGATGTCGATGTATTGTGTTGAAAAGATATCTACTCAAGTTAGCACGCTAAACAGCTAGCCCCAGGCCTGAAAAGCTCCTGTGCTAGCGCCCGTAAACACCAGCATTACCCTTGGTAGTCTTGCCAGCTGAATGGCTAACTGGGATAACAAGCTAACGGTAGCTGCAGTCATAGATGTACAAAAACAATACAGTCAGCAAGCAGTTAGCTGTTACTCCGGTGATGTGCTGCCCCTATTTGTTGGGAGTATGAATTTGCGGTGGACCATCATCATGTATTGCACCCTTAAAGGAACAGTATGTAGTAATTTATGTTTCATGCAATCACTGTTTCAGAGTGCTAAACAACTGTAAATATAAATCCAAGGTTTCTGTAGCAATTTGTCAGATTCTATGTGACATCATGTGCTAGCTACAAACCAAACCTGTCATAAAAAGATTTGTTGTGAGAAAGTAAGTACTTAAGTGAGCATGAGCGCTCAGGCATTTTTGCTGTGCGAGAGTCAAAGTTCACACAAGCTCTTCACACAACTCCGAACGGGAACAGCATGCTATGCTAACGGAACGTTCTGGCCCATTCCTGCCAGCTGAGTCCACTTGGCTAGCAGAGCTAACTCGTAGCTACAGTATGCAGCCATTACAGGTTGCTTTCAGGACACTCCGTACGTCACAGAGTTGAGGCAGAGAAGCCACATGACTTCAGGGGGAAGGGTTTTGCTTAAAATATGATCCAGTTTCAACAAAATCAGTAATGAAGTGGACAGAGAGAACATTCACCTCACGAAAAGTTGCTGTAACATTAAAATTATTTTGAAGCTGTTATTTTAAGGTAAAATAATTACATAATGTTGTTTAAAAAGAGAAGTCTGGCTGGTCTATTCTTACTGAAGACAAACTGATGGTAAAAATGGTAATCTTACATGGGGATACAGTGCATTTTAAGGAGCAGATTGATACACATTTGGTGCTGTATGAGTATTTTTGGCAGCACAAGACTGATTTAAAATAAACTAAGTTCTACTGATGGAACATGACAGATGCAGTGCAACATTTATGCTTTTTTTGATCATTTCTGGACAACAATAGTCTGTGGCACAAAGAATAATGCCAGTGTGTGTTCTTGAAAATGAGATTAACTATAATCAGGTGGTCACAATGACTATTAAACTTCAAAAAACTAGGCAAAACACACACATACACAAACACCCACAATTGTATGGATGTCAATCGGCATACAAAGTGTGCAAACGGTCATACACACACACACTCTCTTTACTCTCTCTCTAAAACACACACTCACACATGAACCCTTCTGCATTGCCCTGGCTGTGCACCCAGGGGGACGGCAGTGACTCAGAACGAGTCATACACACATCACAAACTCTCACATACAACACGCAAACACTTGCCAAAATGCCAAACTGCGGCAAACTTTATGGGCTGCAGTTCTCTGAGCTCCTTCAGATAAGAGCTGATCACTGTGAGCTTGTGTTCCATTTATGATGATCTGAAATCCCTTCAAACAGAAAGAAGATCTGGTGACATATGACCTTGTGATCTGTCATCACATGAGGTCAGGTGTGACTCTGTTTATCATCAACAATGTTTTTTCCCTTTTGTCGCTAAACATAAATCGAGGATGTTACCGATCTTATGATCAGGAGCCACAAAGGTGACACTCTGGATATTGGGGTTAAAGTGTATTTTTAACAGCACTGGAGTCTTTCTCTGATGGAGGATATGAGGTAGCATTTAAGCACTGTTGTTGTAACGCCAAACTGAATCTATATCGGGAGATGAAGCCCGAAAACATGCGACAGGATCTTCAAGCGCCTGACATCTTGAATCATTTGTGCGGATAATCATAAAGTCAACAATAGCGAGATCCATATCACGTCGCTCCTCGCCTATCGCCTCTTGCTCAGCCAGATATGAAAATAAGATTAAAGTTTGCCACCAGAGCACGGCTGTTGTATAAATGTAGGCTGTAGATGCCTTGAAGGGATGGAGGAGAAGGGATTTTGGCTGAGTTTTCCATCCACCCCCCATCCTCATGTAGAACCATTAATCAGAGACAATATGAAGTCATCGCTCCCTCATGGGATTTTACTGCCTGTAAAAATAAACCTTAGATGGCTCATAAGCAGAGTTGCTAACACTGATATCACGAACTAACAAGCTTTGGCAGCCAGTGGTGCATTCTCCTTTTCTGGGTGAAATTTTGTGCAGAGGAAAATGTGTTTTTTTAATCGAGCATCGGAGAATAACAGGACTGATGAGTGATGTTTTCTCTGTGGTTTTTCAGAGAGGTTTAAAGCCGCTAAAAAGCGATGATTAGAAATCAATCAGTGGGATCGCGGAAAATGTCTGAGCCTTGGGAGAGATTCACATTTTCCGTGAAGAAGGAGGAACGAACGTTCAACGACTCCCCGAATACATGCTCAGACTGGAGCGGGAGAGGAGGCAAGACACGAGGGGGAGAAAATAGCGGAGGAGAGGAGGGGAAGGGAGAGGAGAGGAGTAAAAGCAAGGATGAGAAAAAAGAAGAAAAGAAAAAGAAAGGACAGGAAAAGAGAAAAAGAGGAGAGGACAGATGGATGTATGTTGTAACAGAGAATGGGGAGGTGAAAGAGGGCGGATAGCTGGCATGGGGTTTGCGAGCAAATGTATGCGTCACTGAAGCTATTCCAAGATGCACAAATGCTCTCTCTCACACACACACGCGCGCACGCACGCACACACACACACACACACACACACACACACACACACACACACTTTGATAGGCTTTGACTGTTTCCTTGACAACAGTATAGTATTTTCGGGGATCAGAGGTGGCAGTTGTGTGTGTTTGATATGTGCGTGTTCGACACAGCTGTTAAAGGCTTATTAGTCAACAGGGGATGTGGCCAAAATTGCAAAACAAGGTCATTTATTCTGGTGAAATTGACATTCCTGCGTCACTGGCGGGGGGCATCTTTCTTCACGACGCATGAACGAGGTCATCGCAGCTGATGAAGTTCCTGAAAACAACGAACCGTCTAAGTAAAATATAAAGAGAGATTAGTGTGAGTAGAAAGCCGGGAAAGGTTTTGAAATGCCCTCAGGCGAGAGGAGAGATTTGAATTTGTTTTACAACACAGTCACATAATATTGCCAATGTGTCAAGTCTATTCTCAGGTCAGCTAATTGCTTAGAAATTCATTGACGTCAATTCGGGACAGAGGCAGCAAACTAACCACGAAAGTGGATGGATCTGACGATACCACTTCCTCACTTAGATTCGCTGATAAGAATCAACTTCGCACTTCTCTGCCATTTCCAACTTGCTAATGACCCCGATGCATCTGTGGCAACTGAATAAATGTCGTGAGGAAGCTGTTATCACCCAGAAATAAACAGGATGTTCTAATTTATTGAATTAAGGTATTTAATTGAGGTCTATTCTCAGAAGGAGGGTGCTTCTGAGAGAAGTATAAACTAGATGATAGATCCTCACATGTAGATGAAATGTTGCTGTGCATATAAAAACACACACACCTAATGTGTGAGATACACCCACATGCACATGCACACACAAATACACAATAGCCCCCACCTACACTTCACTACAGGAAATCAAATTTCCTGCTGCATCTGGCACAGGATGTGAGGTTAGTAACTCAGCGTGTTTCAGTGTATTATGAATGAGAGCCACTCTCACTGTGGACCACAGTCTCACTCACAGCACTTTTGAAGTTCTATAATCAGTGGCAATCATATTTATATGAGCTGCTCCGCTCCCACACCTTTGATGAATGAAGCTCTCGGTTTATGAAAAGGCCAAGACGTCACAAATGTGTACTTATATGAGTATAAAAACGATAAGATGCTTAAATTGAAAAGAAGATGCATGCTGTGAGAACTAATTGACTATTCTCACCGGCAAAAAAATCTATTTATTTTAACGTTATTCATGTGGTAATGCAAAAAACGCCCAATTCAGATGTCTCATTTAGCCCTAAATTGCTCCATATGTGTGTGTGGCGAGAAAAAGTTTAAGTTGCTGTGAGAAGAAGTGCCACATGAATGTAAACTAAGTTAGGAAGGATAGAAGTTGCCTTTCCTTACCTGATGGACTTTAGCTCTCCCAGCCAGGTCATTAGACTGATTATAATGGGGCATTTTTACTTGGAAATGAACTCTGTGATGGGATTCAGCGTGGCTGAATGGGCTGAATTATCTGCTAATCATGGTGCCTTTTTCCAAACTGACAAAAGTGCCAGGAATTAATTAAACAAAGTGTTTATCTGCTCTAATATATATTAAAAGCAAGTATAGCAAGTCAAGCTAACTAGCGTACTATGGTAGCTACAGTTACTTTTAAAGATGACGAGTCATTAGCTTGTAGTTAGTAACAACACATAAGCTAACTATGCTACTTTATTGGACCATTACAGGTCACAGGTCGGGGTAATGTTAGCGGTCATATCCTGCTCCTATTTAGTTCTGGGGAGGTTTACACTAGCTATACTAGTCTACTCCATAGGCTTAAGCTAAACTGGTTAACCTCTTCTAGATAGTGTTACATTTTTCAAACTCAACAATTAGCCCTTATGCTAAAGCCATGTAGGCCAGAAATGTAATACTACTTTTTGAAAGCAGCGACAAGGAGGCTTCTCGGGTGGTGAGATTTGTTTAACTTTTCCGACATCAAATGTTTGATGCCTCTAAATATGTGCTGAGACCCTGTTTGTAATGTTGCTGAAGTCTGGTGCAGTTCTGAGCATTATTTGTGGCTTTTTGATGGCGATTTATACCTGGATCCATTTACTGTAGCGTATTGTTATTGTGCGGTCGTTTCTGAGGATGCAAAAACTACGTAAATTAGTGGTCCGCAAACCTAGAACATGGATTAAACTTACACCGGAATATCCCTTTAAAGACATTAATGACCTCTGGTAAGCAAACTGTTTTGTGGGTTTTATGCAGCTTTAGCCTCAGTCTTTTAGGCTTATATCCATCATTTACATATTTCAAAAACATTTAATGGCGTTCCTATTTGAAAAACAGACTATTGGACTATTGGTTTCGCTGGGTAGCTACAGATGATAAAATCTGCTAGCTAGCTGCAATCATCATGTCAGCCAACAAAATAGATGCTCGTCAGTAAAAAAAAAAAAGTAGACTGCTTGTATTTAATTAAAGACTTGTCTCCAGAGGTGAATCTGCCACCACTATGACTGTAAACTATCACACAGAGGGCCAGCGGGATTTAGCAAGGGGCCAATCAGTGTCTGCAGAGCAACATTGTCTGCATGTGCATTTGGTTTGATCAACCAGTGACATTAAAAAAAGGCTTAATCCCATCATTACTGCATGTGCACCTATGTGTTCCTACACTGCAGTGTAAACAGAGGTCAAGTAGAGCCCCAGGGCAGAATTTTAAATACACTACTTGTGCCAAGAATGTCTACATGAAAAACACCCCAAAGGCGAACAGCATGCTCAGCAAAGCACACATAATCCACGCATGTACACAGGCAGTGGAAGAGTCAGACACATCAACAGGAGAAGAGAAGATGAGATAGAAGGAACAAAGGGAGGCTGTTTTCCAGATTTAAAACAAACAAACAAACAACAACAAAAACTTAAAAAAGCCATGCAGAGATCTTTTTTACACACCGCCTGATGGTTACTATCATACCACATCTGATTGAGTGATAACACCCTCCACCTCATTTCTGGGCATCAGACTCCACCAGTAATACCAGACAGCTGGGAGGCAGAAAAGCAAAAGTGCAGTTTAACCGTTTCATTGCCAGACAGAATTGAGTTGCTTGTGGTTGCGTGACTAAAATCTCCCCGTCTCGGTCTCTATATATTAGTGGTTTCACGACAATGAGTGCTGATGAAAGTGTCACTAGACCTCTCCCAGTCACGCCTGTCTCTACCACAACCGGACAGATTCCTGAACGCTACAATGAAGCATCTTTAATACCTCTGATTACTAATGGCTGCTCTGTATCTGTATCTGTGGGATCAGCACCTTCTTGAAATGAAACCAAATGTTCTGATAAAACGCCTGTATGCTTTAACACACCGTTGGAAACGCTAAAGATGAAGCACTCGCCACTTCTGGATTTCAGTGCCTCTGCAGAGGGGATGTTTTTTTTTTTTTTTTTTGTAGAAGTTACGATTACAAATGACTCTGCATTTCCCCCCTGCTGCGTTTCTCTCTTTCCCCTTTGCTCTCATGGGAATGTGAGGGGAGTAAATATGAGGGCTGCGACTCACCAAAATGATTTGATAAAAACCAGATGAGGGTTGCGGCTAAATGTAACCGTTGGTCTTACATCTTTTTCAGAATGTGACAATTATAAGTTAAATGATAGACGATCAATGCCACATCATACTTACATTTGTGTTAGTGATGAAGAATCTGTAAAAGCAAATAGTGAAGCAGGCTTTTCACTTGATACATTTGCATACATATCTTATCACACACCACTGAGCATGCTGCTGCTTGAATCGGCTGACTACAGAAAATACAGAGATGCTAGCACTGTTAGCAAGTCCGTAGCATCATAGCAGGTTTTGGCTGAAAACTGTGGCGCGGTATGAACGTTGCATGAATTACAATAAATGTATGAATGGAAGAGTTGCAATGAGGGTTATTCAATCTGTTTCCATGTTATTGTTTTTTCAGTAAATCCAACATAATGTCTGATGTTAAATGTGACTGAACAGTAGCACATCACAAGACTGTCAAGTCAGTGAACGGAAGTAATGCAGCACAACAGTATTTGTCTAAAGTTTGCCAAAGTTTGCCACCGTAAGCTTTGAAATGTTGCGACAAATTATTCTTGCAGCATTATGTCATAACTCTTCCTCTTGCGATATGATTATCGCTACACTGGCCCCAAATACCAAGATTTTTGTATCAAAACACACTGTACAACCGCTCTAAACTGACAATTTGACTTACCAGAGTCGTGACTTCATAAGTCCTTGTGGTGTTACACGTCATAGTTTTATTCTTTTAACGCTGCTGTCTGGAGTTTCTGGATGTCTTTTTTACATTAAAATGGTGGCACACATGGACACAGACAAGTTGCAAGTCAGTGTGAGTGTGTGTTAAAAAAAAGGCACTAAGCTCTGACTCCATGCACTTTTTTATACATTGTATCATCTTAGTTCATGTCAAATTCTGTAATAACTGACACCACGATGCAGTTCATATTCCTGCACTTTGCCTTTTTGGGGTATCTTTTATGTATACAGGTATGGTGAGTTACTATTTGATTCTCTTCGCCCTCGATAAGATAGTGGTGCTTATGAATTAGTATTCTATTTGTAACATTGTGTTCATTTTGGTTTTAAAAGCAACTTATTCTGGCTTTAAAGAAACTATAACAAATGTGATGATAGTTTAAGAAACTTGAGAGTGAAATCGCCAGCTCAGTTGAACTTTCACCGACCGGGGACTGGCGATGAAAGGTCTTCCAACATGTAAATTTTTCGGTTTGTCACACGACAGACCACTGTGGAATCCACAGAAGGTGAAGACATGCGAGTGCAAAATGCCCCGAGTGCATACACATGTCTGGGAGTGTACACATATGTGTCATGCTTACAGGGGGGGGACTGAACGGAGAATGTGAATGTACAGGTGACACAAATGAGTCGCAAATATTCAGTGTTTGTGTTTTTCATGACATGCAGTGTAAAAATGATGCACGCGGATGTCTGTAATTTTCTACGTGTTGTACGTGGTCAACAAACCAACACCATCACACTTTGTATTGTACTAAAAGGTCTGTAGGCTGTAATATAGCGGTGACTAACTTATCAGGAAATTCTTTTTACATCACAGAGCTGCCAGATAAAAGACATCTCAGCACAAGAGGTTCACACAGAATCATCACACATACCCACACACTGGTAAAGGGATTCAGAAACATCACATACAGTAAATGAAGGAGCGGTAAGGCAGCGATATCTGCACATTTAAGGACTGAAACGCCTCGCTTCACTGTTTGCTATCTGTGTACAGACTGGTAGAAGATTATCTGGAGACCCGCTTACATCTTTGAGTGGAGGCATTCAATGCACGTAGATATTAAAAGCATCACCTTTGACCGCCTCTGTACTCGCTCACTTGGCTTTCTTGGTACGAGAACCACTATCCTTTGACAGGAAAGTTCCTGTTTGTGTGTGTGTGTGTGTGTGTGTGTGTGTGTGTGTGTGTGTGTGTGTGTGCGTACGTATAACTGTGAGTGTGCGTGAAAAACCCAAGCTGGTGAACCACTTCTGGTAAGTAAAATACAAGTGGGCTTGGCTCGCTGGTGTCATCTCTACATTGCTGTGAAGCAGTCAGTAAATAATGAGGTCGAGTGAAACGCCTCTGACTGCTGAATTCAGATGAAAGTTTGAGGGGCTTCAATGACTAATTAGGAGATTAAGTTAGAATGTATTATGACTGTAATCCCTCTCACTGAAGGCAATTTGATTATGAGATTAATATTATGTTAGTGTTGTACTATGTGCTTAATATATTGTGGCACTGATATATTTTGATGAATCTGCATCGTGGACTGTAAAAGCCAAACAACTGTACACATTTATACATGGAGAGCCTGAGGACTTTTATAGAAAAAAAAAAAAGAAAGTTGTAAAGCTTCTCCGAGAATTTCATCAAACCAGTGCGCTGGGACAGTGTGGGCATTATCAGTTTAAAACGTTATCAAAATGTACATCGTTCTATTGAGGTGCGGCGGGTTGTGCTCTCTCTTCTCATGAATGAATGAACGGGTGGGAAACTGACTTTCAAGAACGCAGCTGTGGTTTGGGGCAGGCGCACAAGTTAAATACTGAGAGACCGAAACAGTACACCTACATTAATCAACAGCCGCTCTGTGTTCCCTCCTTCTGCTCGCTGTTCCGCCAGTCAGACAACAGGCACCCATGATAACAAGCTTTTTTCGGGCAATCGTACCATGGCATCCATTTCTGCTCACATCTCTCTGCTTTACTTCCAGGAAGCAATGGAGGGTAGAAGTGCTGAGTCTCGATGATCATCAGCGACAGGGAGAGCATCAGAATGCGCCTCGGGCGCCTACACAGTTTCAGCCTAGCTCGCACCATTGTTCTCACCAGTAACCACACAATTAGACACACTGGCCTTTCTCTGTGTCTACTCACTGGCTCTGATAAACACTTCTCATAATGCAGGTGCTCTCAGTTCTGAGGCAGGGATGCAGTAAGCAGACAAGCAGAAAAATAAAGAAGTGACCGATTTAAACAGGCATCACAGCTCTACACATGCCCAGATGAAAGAGACTGAACAGATAAACAGATGATTCTTGGAAATCTGTTTTCCTGGGTGTGTTGCGTGGGTTCCAAAACCAAATTTGCCCATTTAACTTTTTTTTTAAAATGCTATATCTGTAACATAATCTATGGACTACATTGTCTCTGCACCAAAAGATAAACATAGCTACCCGTCTCGCATTTAAATTACCTGCTGGGAAATTGTGTAGGTTGAAGGGAGGCTCTAACCTCAAACCAAAACCACAGCTTCTCGTTGTACACGTTGAGAGTAAATAAGACAAGTCATTTACCAGCTACTGTGATTAATGTTTCAATCTGCCCTCATGTGAATGAGTTCCCTTTCTCTCAGGTCAATCTAATTTTTCGCACCGTCCTTACTTGCTCGGAAGCAAAGAGTTTAGGAATGCTGCAGAGATGTCAAATCAGTGTGGAGCTGTACACGCTTTGTTATGATTACATTACTTATGACTAGACAACTTTGCTAACAGCCATCAACATCAATGAAATGCAACAACACAAGACTTAGCAGGCTGGCTAACCTAGTTGAACACCAAAAGGTCAGCTCTCTGCAATGACTTAAAGCCAGTCTGAGATGTACTCTCTTGTATCTCAGTTTGTCAAACTTTCTTCAATGTCCTCTTCGGTCTCATCGCCTCTGTCATCATGTCCACAGTGGCTGCACCTTGTTCCGTTGCCTGCTTTCCCGGGTCCAGTTCTGGTGCCCATTCCTGCAACGCTCCCCGCCCGTGTTTCTCCAAGTCTGCAAACCTCCTCTTCCCGGCGGTCCTAACTCGTGGGCTTTGGGCATGAACACCAACACTCCCCCTGGTGCACCAACCACCCAGCGTAGTCCAGCCGCATGCAGCTAGCTGAGCACCTAACCAAGCTAACGAGCCAACGTCAGCTACAGTTAACGGTTGTTGGCGGTGACTTCAGGAACAGCCAAAGCCATCTGTTCATCAGGGAACTCTGTTGATCACTGAGAGTTGACACACAGCAGACGAAGGACACTGAAGGGAAAACAAGACACTTCTCCACACACGTGAGTGGAAATCACAGTGTCGGTGTACCATCACAATTATTTTGAAGCTGGTTTTTCTATGGTTCAATAGTTGCACATAAAATTGCTTTCAAAGATAACTGTTATTTGACAAAGGCCTATTTTTATTATTATTTTTTTAATAAAGGGGCCACAATCACTTGAGCAGAACGAAAGATTTGTTATTCTACGCATTTTCTTTCCTTGCCAGAACCCTGCGCCTACTTAAACCCAAGTACATCTCTACAGTTACTTGGAAATGTGTGTTATGTTAGTGGCGGCTAATGATGCCTAAAGCCACAAGCCTCGAGCATGGGTGAAGAACTGGGCTACAGAGGTCTGGTTAGCTCACTTCTTTGGAACCTCACACCCACAGATTTTTCTCATGATTTTTCCAACTTTTAGTCAGACTTCAGACCCGACCAGTGATGACTCAAGTGTATCACTCGATTTATTGGCTTTTGTGCAGATGTTTTGCTTTTTTTTTGGTTTCTTTTTGAAAAAAAAAAAAAAAACATGCTTTATACTTCTACTCTCAAGATACTCACCAAAACCTCAGACAGACTTTCTTGACTTAAATCAGGGGACTTCAACAAAGCCTCATCGTTTTGAATTTTGAATAATTCATTTAACAGCAACACTTATAGGTATCTTATAGGTATCAGACTTATCAAAGGGAATCAAGGTGGCATTGGAAAGTACTTTTAAATAAGCATCCACATCGAACGCTGAATAAAGAGCCGCTGGTCTACTTGTCCTATTGGAGGACTGGTTTACAAAGCGTGTGCACCTCCTCATTACAGATCTTAATATACAGATCATATCGAAATTCATTACTGATGTACGTTTGCTGAACCCCCGGCGTCCGTTAGAAACAATCCCTGACTTGATTCTTTTCATGTTTGCCGTTGCCCCACCGGCACAACAGCTGGTCCATTACCGCAACTCATTGAGGAAATGAAAATGCGGTGTACCCAAATCCTCCACCTCCTGGCCTCCTGCCACCTCACATTCACTTCTCCTATTTGCGCACACAAAGAGGAACTCTTGGGCAGCATTTGACAGAGGAATCAAACATCCGCAACACATCCCACCTCTTCTCCCTGATCCACGAGTCCTACAACAAATCTGAATGCACAGGAGCTTTGTGTAGCTTAATAAGGTGTAAAACAAATGAAAGGCCCAGATGGTGTTATGCTGTGAGATAAGATATCACGTTTTATGTGAGTTACATGAGTATTCAATTGTATTTATAATGATAATGGCTCATATGTGCTATGATTAAACTACACTACAGAGTATGTCACAGAACTGTGAGCAACCTTTTAGTCACTTACAGGATATCAGCCCTCATAGTTTCAGAACAAATGTATGATGTGTCCTGTTTGGGTGCGTTTGCAGAGAAGTTATTGTTTGGCTTCTTACTCACCTCCGTCACTTTACTGTTATGTTCATTTTAAACTAGTATATGACCTTTCTGGGACCTTTGTGCCTGTTCTTTTTTTTTTAAAATTGTAGCGCATCTCCTCAGGCACTTTTCCCAAAGGCCATAAAACGTTTCTTCTGGGTTTTTTTTATTATCAGGAAGCAGCTCACTTTAATGACTGTATTATGATCATAGATGCCCATTTGGAGATTTAACAATTGTAATAAAATAAAACTGGGTTCTTGCCACACTAGCTGCACAGCTCTTGGGATGGCAAAGTCTTTTTGTTTGGTTGTTGAAATGACCGAGCAGCTACTGGTTGGATTATCATGAAGTTTTGTGTAGACAGTCATGATCCCCAGAGGATGCATCCGATTTACTTTGGTCATCCCCCGACTTTACATCTACTGTTATTAGCAATGTCAAAATGAGCAAATGACAAACAGGAGATGTGAGTATTTCTATTAATGGGAAGTCTAATTTTTTTTACAGCTTAATGCTCCTCTGGGTAGCTTTCAGAAGAATGAACGGGGCTTGACCCATGACATTGTATCCAGGTTTCTATTGTTAGATAAATGACTGCTTTCCCAAGAAAAAACCCTAAAATGCTCACTGGTGTGACTATGAACTGTAATGTAGTTAATATGAATAACACAAAGAAGGTCGCTCACTCCAATAGTGTTTACTGAAATATATCAAAAGAATAGCAGTAACCTCACATTTAACACCATTATGCTCACAGTTTCATCCCCCACTCATTATGAAGTTCACATTTTTGTCTTTTTCAAAAAAAAAAAAAAAAAAAGAGGCAACACGAGCCAGCTCAATTAATAAACCAAATGAGCATGTAAAATCAGATTAGACCTAATTAAACCCCCCACTTCCTGCTGTTTGCCTTCTTTACAGACTGGCAGAGTGACAGGGAGTTTAAGCATCCGTGTAGATGGAGGGGAAGTGGGAAGGACAGCTCCATATGCGTTACATCAGCCCAGGGGGACAGCTGGGTCCGACTGTCTTTTCCTGCCACACTCATTTGGCCCCAGCAATCATCCTGTCTTGTGCTAAAGGTCTCTCGTCGCTACAAGGCTCCTTGGCACTATCTGCAAGCTACAGACGAAGAATATGCTGATTAAACATGCCTTCATTAAAGCGATTACATGCACAAGGCGGTTCAATTTCCCACGGGCAGCCAAATAACGAAGAGGGGGAAGAGGAAGAAGCAGGCTTTTGGTGCAGGCATGGGGGCTCTGTTCGCGGAGGAGCGGGGGAAAAGGGGAAATGCTTGTTAGCGTTAATTTAAGTGACCCACACAATCTTTAAGGAGCGTATTAAGTCCTCTGCTTTAATACGATGTGTGAGGGAGTGAGCTGTCCGCTCCTCGCGGGGACAGCCAGCTTTTTGCCCTGGCGAACACCCCTACCTGACTCACCACACCTACAGGCCGCTTCCAGGTCATCGAGCTTCCAGCGTGGAAGACCTTGCCAAAGACGCAGGAGAGGCGTTACTTCTGGTTCATTTAATAAAGCCGGCCAGTGTTTTAGAGCCTGAATGAGCTGTGGAGGTTGCGGTGGGAGGCATGAAGGACAGGAGGGAGTTTAAGTTGTGATGAAGGCCAAATGAACATCAGCAGCTTTGAGGCATTCCTCAGATTTGTCCTTTTCTGACTTAAGTTTTGTATTTGAAGTGAGCGAAGTAATTAGACAGAGAGGACGACACCAGACAGGATTCTGCCCAATGAACTGAAAGCAGTACGAATCTTTTAGCATATACTTTAAAACTTCAAATCACTATTTTCATTGAACTCCCACTTATTTCCTTTAAACTCATTCTGACAAAAATAATTACTGAACAATTTAATGATTCAACTCACACTGTGGTTATATCAGCTCCGTCAGCAAGTCCTGGCAGGTTCCAGATAATTGAATTCTCAGTAAAATAAAAATTTGGAAGCATGATTCATAACTGAACAAGTATACGTGTCAGGTTGGCATTGAGGACTTTCTTATAAATGACACCTTTGTAATGTCTGTGACAAATTTAATTATTTTCTCTCAAGCATGCTGTCACAGGCTGCTAGCTCCCACAGTTCACTTCACCAGCCTTCAGTCTCTCTCCGGGGCACAGCCGGCCATTACCATGCAGACCTGTGAAGAACTCATCGCCAATGAAGAACAAAAAAGGTGCCTTTTTATGGCTCAGCCACAGGCGCCTATATGCTCCTCGCTGCTTCCATGATTATTTTTTTCTTATTTCAGCTATTTATGCTTCTTCTGTTCCTCGTCGTCATATCTGTCAACCTGAATCACACCAGGGCTCAGAGACAGTGACAGAATTGCATGTATGAGGTGTTTGAACTGTGCTGCTCTGAATTTTGGTGCACGGCCCCATATAATCATGTGCATGCGAGCAAGGAAATTGTTCAGAGCCTCAGAGCCAATTAAGGGCCTCAAAGAGGAAAGTCACATGTAAAGATTCCATAGCAGAGTTTCTAGTGCATGTGAATTTTAGCGGCAGAAGACCTTTTTATTGTTGCTCGCTTGCTCAGGCTTAAGGGATGAGGATGGGCTGAGACTCTCACAAAATACAGCATCCGGCCATTTATAGATCACATCATTAACACCAATTTCTTTTTTTGATTTTTTTATTCATGTATATGGTTTTTTTGCCTTTGTATGGCTTACTGATAAGACAGCTTCAGAGATGACAGGAAGCCAGATTAGAGAGATGTGGGTGACACGCAGCAAAGGGCCCTAGGCTGGGACTTAAGGCCGAGGCTGCTGCAGCGAGGACAAAGCCTCTGTGCATGGGACGCCTGCTCTACCATCTGAGCTAATGGGTGCCCCACCAACTATTTTAATAAGCATTTAATTAGCATTTTTGCTAATCTTTTTACATTTCATTGACCAAACATTGAAATGTTTCAGGAAAGGTTCACCCAAAAATGAATATGCAGTCATTGTCTATTCACGCCCAATGGTAAGCTTGTTAGCTCAATTAGCAGTGCAGCTAGCTCGACTACCTTGTGGGTGCTGGTGTTTGCACCACTAGCAAGAGCTTTGGACTGCTGGGGGAAAGAGTTATTCCAGCCCAGGGCTAGTTAGTCAGCATGCTGGCTTAAGCAGATATCTCCACAACACCATGCATCGAAGACTTTCTAATTTTAGTTAGTTTTTTATGTTTTAGACTATTATTCTCACATATATTCTTACATATACACCTTCAATCAATCATGAAAACAGTAATGAGTTGCAACCCTACCAATGAGTAATTTATTTATCATCTAATCTGAAGAAAAAATGTATCAGTATTGAGCCACATGCAATAAGAGGTGACGGTTTTATAATAACTCAAAGCAATATAGTGACCTTTAGCTGGTGGATGAGGTCACTGAAACTGGAACTGACCACTGACTGATACTTCACTCTGTTTCCCTGAAACAACTTCTGTTTCTCTGTTTCCCCTGAAGTTTCTCCTCGATGACAGGAGGCCTGACCGACATGCAAGAAGACCGCTCAGTGGGAGGAGCCTCGGCCAAAACTGACCAGTGCACAGCAACTAGCCAAACTGCAGTGTCCAACTCCCATACACTGAGGAAGTGCACAGGCTGATGTTGCCTCACATATTCCAAATAAATTGCTTAATGCCTGCAACGTTACAGAAAACACATGCAAACTGGAACACCAGGCTCAAAGGTCAAACCCGTTGCATTATATGAGCAAAACCCCAATTTAAACTTTAAAAGAGGAGTTTAAAAAGAAGAGTAAAACGTTTTGGGACAACTTAACACAACCAGATAGCCGACAAATACCTCCACTCCAGCAAACTTACTGTACTGGAGTACTGCTCGGCCTGTGAAAACACAGGAGTAATCTCATCGGTGTACTCTGCATGGGGCTTTGTCAAGACTGGAAAATAATCCTGATGATGTCAAAGTGAGGTCATCAGGGTATTCTCAGCTTTGGCTCGAGAGTAGAACTGGACGATACATATTGTTATTGTATCATTATCATGACTTTAGGCTTTATATCGTCTTGGATTTTGTTTAATGTTGAAGTGGCAGAAGTGTTGTTTTTTCCTGGTTTTAAAGGCTAAATTATGGTAAAGTGATTAACTTTTCTGAACTCACCAGTCTGTTTACCTACTTAGTCACTGAATCCACATTACTGATGATTATTTATCAAAAGTCTCATTCAGTTATTATTTTGCGAAAGCACCAACAGTCATTCCTAAAATACTGTCGCTCTTATTTCTCTTTTTGCTGCCCAGTCCTCGCTCTTATGAAGTGCTTTTGAGGAGATTTGAAAACATTGAGATACATAAAAATATCATATCATTATTTTAAGGTCATAGCACCATGTAGCCCTACCTGAGGATTCTTTTTGTCATGTGTGTACAAACTGAGTGGTGCAGAGTTTGATAAAAGAGGGCCTTTTGGAGGCACTCAGCATCTAAATAAATATGCCATTAAACTGCATCATGGGAAATGTAGGAGTAAGATTTTTCTGGAGCTTAACTATGGACAAAAAAGTTCAGATGTCTCAGCTTCTGCTGCCCTGATTTTGTCCATTCATTTTTTTAGTTGTCTCTTGTAAGGCTCATTAATGTATGACAGCACGATACTTAATTGTTGGAATACATCTTTAAAACCCACAGGGTCGACTTTTCACATCCCTAAATGGTGAAAAGTGAAATGCCCTCACTGAGAACACTGAGTTATCTGCGCACAACACTGCAGACTGATTGCATGGTTAAAACAGTGTAAAGCTCCCTTTATATTCAGTAGTCTGGGAGATCTTAGGCTCTTTATGATATGGGGAGTGAGATCATCATGGCTGTCAGTGTTGGGTGAATAATTCCTTTAATTTAATCTCCAAGATCAACTAATAAGAACTGTATCCTCCAGTCACATTAGTACATTTTTAGATTATGGCTTGGCTTAAAACAAAAACAACACTGATGGATCAGGCACTGCCATAATGAGAAACAAACCACAGATGCACACACATGTGACCTGGGGATAGGTATAAACAGGAGGGTGGAAAAGTCGAACTAGACGATAAGAACGTGCGTGGGCGCACGGGCCTCTGGGAAGTGATTCAGGGGTCATTACCATACAGAGGAAACAAAGACGTCTTTTCTATCAAACAGGTGTTCAGTTCAGGGGGACATGTCTTTACCCTCACATACCTCCGAGGCTCTGTTATCTGTTTACGCCCCCGTTTATTCCTATAGTAACGTTACAGGTTTAGTGCGCTCAGTACAAATATTAGAAAACAGCAAAGGAGAAGACAGAAATACCGACTGGCTGGAGTCAGGTCCAGTTAGTCATTAGCCTCTACCACTTTTGAATTTTTAATGACACAATTACCTCACTCCTAAAAGATTAATTACAGCGGTTGGTTTTCTTTGTTTTGTTTTGTATTTTTTTTTGTTGGGCGAGCAACACTCCTTCCGTATCTCCTCCTCACCCGATTATTATCTTTAAATGCTGCTTTTTGTTAATCACATGACCAAGACATCACTGTCTGATCCCCGTGAGCGAGCAGATGTTTGCCTCGGCCAGACACCTATTGTGTTTCGTGCATTTTCTGAGGACATCACGCCCAAGACCTTTGCGCCACCTCTCCATCCTCTCCCTGCCTGCGGGGCTGAGGGAGGGCAGCGGTGCGCCTCCTCCGCCTCCCACGTCCCGGAGAGCTGGAGGCGCGCCAGGATGGGATAGGCTTCCCGCTCCTGTCAGGGAGGAACCGGTGCGCCGGGATATCCAAATATGGGCTGGCCGATATCAGTTGGCTGGCGTGACTCAGCAGCAGACTATATATCCTTACCCATAGGACTGTGTCGAGGTTTAAGGGGCAAAGTGGTTGTCGGAGTGGTCTGGGCGTCCCAGTGAGATTGGGAAAAAAGAAAAAAGAAAAAAAAAAAAAGGCTCCCAGTGTTTTTCGAGCTGTGCGACACGTTGAAACCGACGTTTTGGTAAATAACAAGGGCTGCGGCTGTGAACTTGAGGTATTTTAGTGTACCTGCTTTGAGCTTTCCCCCACGCCGATAGGCCTCGTCTTGTTTACAGTCCTTGTTACTGGCAACAACGTCACCTTGACATCCCGGAAGCGGGACCACAAAGGAACGACCGACCAATCAACAGCCTGGTTTCAGCGCGTGCAGTATAAATAAAGCGGAGCGCAGCGGCGCCTCACAATAAGGAGGAAACAGAAGCGGAGCGCACACTCAGAGCAGGAAAGAAAAGACTGAACAGACAGAAAGACTCCTACTCACGAGCGGATTGAAAACATCTGAATTAGTCACTGGACTCCGCTTTGAATCCCACTAAAGGTACAAATCGACGACTTGGTACAGTACAGTTCCACTATTTTGGAAGTTTTGCTTTTTGATAGATTTGATCTTCAGTAGAATAATACAGCGGGACTTTGGTGCTCTGGATTCAATCATTTGGGACACTGAAGCCTCTCGGTGTCCAAGCAGCATCTTTTGCAGCGCACTCTTGTATTTGACTGTCTGATTTTGAAATATGTCCACAATAATGGAACAGCCTTTTTATGACGACTCGTTTCTCTCTGCTTATGGCCATCCAGGCGCTGCCCTGCCCGACTACAAGCTGCTAAAGCAGAATATGAACTTGAACTTCTCCGATTCATATCGGAACTCAAACTTCAAGTCACAGCAGCACCTGCGCGCCGACAGTGATTTCTATTCGGCGGGGACGCAGGACGTGGGCTCCCTTAAGCTCGCCTCTCCTGAACTGGAGCGACTGATCATCCAGAACAGTAACGGGGTCATCACTACCACGCCGACACCTGCCCATTTCCTCTACAACCGGGGCATCACCGAGGAGCAGGAGGGCTTTGCTGACGGCTTTGTTAAAGCGTTGGACGACCTGCACAAGATGAACCAGATGGCTCCTCCAAACGTCTCCATCGGCACCGGTGGCGTCGCCTGCTCGGCTCCAGCCTCCGTGTTCGGCACCTCCATGCAGCCAGAACCGCTGGAGTACACCACCCTGGGCAGCTGCGCCACGAACCCCAGCCTGTCCTCCGGAGCCAGCTATCCCTCCACCACCATCAGCTACCTGCCGCACCACCAGTACCACCAGCACCCCCAGGCCGTTGCGCACGGATCCCACCACTTCCAGCACTCCCTGCCCGGCCTGGGCATCCACTCGCAGCGGTTCGGCGGGTTGAAGGAGGAGCCGCAGACAGTCCCCGACATGCAGAGCAGCGAAGGCGGGTCTCCGCCGATGTCCCCCATCGACATGGAGAACCAGGAGCGCGTCAAAGCGGAGCGCAAGAGGCTGAGGAACCGGCTCGCAGCCTCCAAGTGTCGGAGGCGCAAGCTGGAGCGCATCTCCCGCCTGGAGGACAAGGTGAAGGTGTTGAAAACAGACAACGCCGGACTGTCAAACACGGCCTCTCTGCTGCGAGAGCAGGTGGCCCAACTCAAACAGAAAGTCATGACACACGTGAGCAGTGGCTGCCAGCTCATGTTAGCGCCCAAAGTCAAGTCTTATTGAAGAACGAAAATGCACTTTGAAAAACACTGGACAATAACTGCACTGACAACACAATGAACAATGTCTTTACACAGAGAAAGAACTGGACCTATTGAGGTTTCTTTGGCTGAAAGAAAAGCAGCCAGACAGAAACCACACAAGACTAAAACACTTCGGGCATTTTTGAACAAGTTATTAAAAGTGTCGTCTTGGCTTTGCCTGTTTACATTTTACTTTATTTGTGAGTCATTCTTATGTAAGTTATTTGTGTTTGTCAGGTTGAGCCTGACGAGCCTGTTTTTTTTTATTATTACTTGTACAGTATATATTTAAGTAAATGAATTTATGAAACTGAGAAATGTGTTGTTGCTTCTTATTCAGGTCATGTGTGTTTCAGAACGTCACCTCTTACGACGTATTATTCTCGTTAACGTAACCACACTGTTATCAAAGTTCTCGCCGGTCAGCAGTTATATTTTGTAGCGGCAGCAGTTACTTGACGTTGGTGACGTCCCAGCGTAGGATAGTTTCCGTATTGACGTACATACGTCAGCCCATATTTGGTCAGTTTTGCTGGCAAACGTCACATCACGAAAAGGTTTCCGGGAACTCCCTCCTACACTGCCCGTCAGAAGTGCTGCGCTCTCCCCATCACGCCCCCCTCACACCACAGCGCGAGTGTGAGTGCGTGTGTAAATGAACAGGTTTGTCAATGAGTGGCTCAGTAGAGTTAAAGGGAGTTTCCCCATTCTGCTTTCAGTTTCCCAAAACAAGTCGAGAGAACACTAGTACAGGAAAAATGGTTAGAAAAAAGTTCCACATAAACATGAGAATCGTCTCTGATGGGTAAGAGCCAGTGTGATAAGGCTCACAGGCAAACACGGTGGCAGAAAAGGAAAAGAGTAGAGGTGGAAAAGTAGAATTCACATGTAATGGAAATTATTAAAAACTGTATAAACCTTGACACAAAAGAGATTAACATTCTCATTGTGTTAACCTTCAGTTAATAAAACATGGACTGTAGTTACTTAGGTGTCATTATCCAATGGGAATAAGTGGAATAAATGGATTTAAAAACATAGATCTGACATCTATTCTCCTCTGTTGCGACACTCATGCAGGGCTGTGTTAGATCAAATCCAGCATTCCAGTCTTTCCCAACGAGCTACAGTGACGTTTGGCAATGTTACATTGTTCTGCTGAATCAAACCACAATAATTCCGACATTAACAAAGACTTCCCAGCCTCGTGACGTACTCAGAGCCTCTGCCAGGCACAGGGCCCAGGACTTGTACACCAAGGTAATTCCAAAAATGTCTGTTCGCATTATAATTTCAAGTTGAGAAGTCACACACAAACACGCTCCAAGAACAGATACAGGAAGGTGTATGGCTCCACCAAGAGGCTGCGAGTTGAACGACTTTACATAAGTCATGACGTCTGTCAGACAAAACACACTTAGTCACAATTTTCCCACTGTTTTAATAAAGATGGTAGCAAATGATTCAATACAGCAAGGAAAAATATTGATACTTTTTTCTGAAAAAAACGAACAAAACTATACTTTCAGTGCTTGAGACTATGAGGTCGCCCCACCAATTGTAGACTGGACGTACAAAGATAAGCTTTGCAACAAAGGATGCATCTAACAAGTTCTGACATTTTGCTGGGTTCAATATATTAGATTGGACGCCATGAGATACTGCTTTACAGGGACACCTCATCTGAAGGCAAGTGCTACGGTTAGGAAGTCAGCTCGAAGACCTTCACATTTACTGCTTGGAAAAGAAGGCTTTGCTCTTTTCAACGTCAGGGATGATGGTGTCACTGCCTGGTTTCCAGCCAGCAGGGCACACTGTAAGGGGAGGGAGAAAAGGACAAAGTTTATTACAAGGTGCCAGTGACAGACTTTGAACTTTGCATACACTGAGGAAAAACAGGTACATGTGCAAATACCGACAAAGGTAGGCCAGCAACGCAAGGCCCCTTCTACAAACTAACTGCCAAATCAGATTCCACACTACAAACATTGTTTATATTAAAAAGAGCTTTAAAAAAAAAAAGAGAGAGAGAGAAAAAGCCATGGATTGAGTATTTAGATGTAATACTGGAGTTTGATGCTCATTATTAATTAATCATAGGAAGTATTTTCTTTCTACAATCATCTCCACACAGAAGGAAGAATATATCATGAAAATGGTCATAAAAACATCTGTGAGCAGCCTGAGTAACCAGGTCAGAATTTCTGAAAAAGAAACATTACTCTTGAGCTTTTCAAATGTCCCCTCTGGGCACTGAGCACCACAAGCTGAGTGCCATCTAGTTCTGTTATATTCAAGAGAAGACTGACATCTCAATAGCAGATATCTCAATAATTCTGCAACTTACATTCCAACTTCTATTTTGATGGATTTTACTCACCTTCTCCATATTTGTCGGTGTGCTGGAAGGCCTGGACAAGACGCAGAGTCTCATCCACAGAGCGACCCACAGGCAAGTCATTGATGGTGATCTGCCTCAAGATGCCCTTGTCGTCAATCACAAACAGGCCCCTGAGAGGCAAAAACGATGGTTACAGTATTGAACAAAATTACATCTTCACCCTCTTGTCCCACCATCCTCATTATGGTGGTAATCATACAGCAGAGCGAGCATTACATTCTAGCATGTTCCCACTAGATGGTGATCTCAGCTGTCTCACCTGTATGCAATGCCGTCGTCCTCCTTCAGCACACCGTAGTCTTTGGAGATGGTCTTGGTGAGGTCTGCCACCAGGGGGATGTTCATGGGACCCAGACCTCCCTGCTTCCGTGGTGTGTTGATCCTGAAGGATAAAAATTACAATTGGGTGGGCAAATTAATAACCCATTCAGTGTTCCACAAAAAGGAAAATAGAATAAAAAAAAAAAAAACCCTTACAATATAATTATTCTTGATTTTGATAGAACCTACATTATTTCAAATAATTAAAAATCTTAAGGATTGACTGAGTGCAAAACAATTCTTAAAAATACATTGCAAGATCAAATCATGGCTGACCTAAGGTGAGATTCACACAGAATTTGTCAAATTTAACATTCAAGGCCTTAAACAATACACAGCACCCCCAGAACTGTGCTGAGTAATTTATAATGTCAGTCAAATACCTCTCGGCTTTTGATTTTTTTGAGAAAGTGCAGTTTGATTAAGGGACTGTTAACCATTTCTCAGTATAACAGTACTCAGAACTTATCAAGACTATGCAGAAGCAGCACAGTGAGAAGAGATAAACTGATAAACTGGGGCGGATGTTGGTTCACATCTACCAAAAACCCTCATTTTTAACAGAACAATTAGATATTGCCAAGAATGCCATCCTGATCTCAGCAAGTTTATAATCTACCTTAAGTTCTCATCAGACATTCAAATGTTTCTACATAACACTGCTACCTGTAGCAAAGAGTAAAAGAAAAGGCAGCTTTACCAACTCAACTTGCTGACACACGTCTGCTGCAGGGACATCATTTTACCCACAGCACACAGTAACACAAATTACAGTAAGTCTAGTCAATATTTCCTTGCAGTCTGGAGGAATTCTCACCATGCCAAATGACTGAAGTGAGAGTCGATGGAGCAGCCGATAACCTCACAGCCAGCACTGCGGAACTCGTCAGCCCTGTCGCTGAAGGCCACGATCTCAGTGGGGCAGACGAATGTGAAGTCCAGGGGGTAGAAGAAGAAGACCACATACTTCCCTGAAGAGCACAGGAGGAAGAAAATGAGGCAGGCGTTGATTCTGGTTAACCCACACTAGAAACCAAAGTAGTAGCAGAAAAAAAAAAAACTGCAAATACCTTTACTGACATTTATGTACAAAACCTCTGAGAATTAACTCTCCATTACCTTTGTAGTCTGACAGCTTGATGTCCTTGAACTGTCCATTCACTACAGCTGTGGCGCTGAAGTCTGGAGCGGGTTGGCCGATCTTTGCGTTTCCAGCGGACATGGTTATTGGTGGCAAACAACTGAGAGACAGAAACAGCACATATAGTTACTGGAGTATTCCTGATGCTCATAGAACATTTCAGGCAGGGGGGGCACAACCTGGACCTCTGATGGCAGTGAAACCAGCAGGCATCATCAGCCGAAGAATAAATGTGGCTCTTGTACCAAAAGAGACCAAGTGCTTAAGGCGTAACCACCCTGCGTTTGCAGCACATTGATAATCGGTGCACTGCTCAAAAGCATGGTCAGTTAGGCAAACCACGTAAAGTCACATGCAAGTCATGTTCAGCCTGCAGGGAACAATAGCCTGTTAAGAGGCTTACATAACCATGATAGGCAAAAACCAATAAAAGAATACTTGTTGGACATATACACGTTTTTTTTAAATAAGATGGATGACCATGTTTCTTTTAAAAACAAGGCTGCAGTTTAAACCTTTGCAATTATATAGAAATGCAGAAGTTATCAATTATACATACTACTGATCCAACCAGGCCTTCACAGCTCCCATTACGGGTTTAACCTTTTAAATAGTTGCATGAATGTGAATTCATGATCAACGAGTACATAAAAAAAGAAAATCTGTATTTGTCAAACGTTTAAAGAAAATTTTAAAAATAGAAAAAAAAATAGACAAAGGCAACAATCCTTTGTCGTCTTGGATGATTTAGCTACAGAGAGAGTGCCACAGATTGACCGGTCAAAGTTCAGCAGTGTTGCTCAAAGCATTATATTTCAAGTCCGACAGGGTGGGGGCATTGTCCAGAGCTGCTGCAGGCTGCAGCACAGGGACAAAGAAAGAGCCAGAAACAGGCCCAAATACTTCAGAAAGAGACGAGCAAGTGACCCGCACTGCCTGGTTAGCTTAACGTTAGCTTTATGTTGGAAACCGGTTTTCCTTGCCGTCCTCCTTTTCAAGCATAAATGGCTGCTACTCCTGGCAGAGCCGTGCAGACACACTGTAAACTTCTGACAGATAGGAAACCCACAAACATGTCATTTCTGACTCACCTGTCTTCAAGTAACGGCGAGGAGAAGTTGGCAGAGCGGGGTTTGCTGCTGGCAGGAGGAGAACACTCAAAGGAGGACGGCTGCGTGCAAGAAGTAGGCAGAGCTAGCTGTAGCCTCCGGAAGTTAAATATAGTGCCTTCAAAGTAAAGATGAAATCATGAAATTTGATTGTGTCTTTTGTATCTATTTTGTATCTAACTGAGGGAAATATCGTAACTATTACTATCACTATGGCCATTGTTATTATGGACTGAAATATCCAACAGGACCTACAATTGTCAAAATTTTCCATTTTGAGTCACAATATTGCAGTTTTTCCACAATTACTAAAGGGTAACTCCACCATTTTAACACATTAGAGAGTGTTATTGTAGAGGCCTCGGAGACAACACCTAGAAATGTGAAAAAGTAGTATAAAGCTTTTTGTGGCTCCATGTAATGTAATGAATTGCTTCTAGTGATGTCACTCAGTGCAAAGTTGCCTTGTAGGTAATTGTGGGTATGCACCAACTTCTGAAAAGCAATGCACGTGCATTTCACTGACATTGCATTCCTGCAACACAGTTGGACTCATTATGGGAAGTTTGAAAACAAATGATTGAAATCAATACAGCAGAACCAGAAATGTTGCTTTTTTTATCCCCCAAAACCTGGCACTGAGACTGAGGAAATGGTCACATGAAATACAATGAAATGTATTAATCAGGGTTTAGTGATGAGTTGATTGAAAAACAAACAAACTGAGACCTTTAGACTTCTACTAAATATAAAATACGTTGTAATTTGTTAAATGTAGAAAGCACCTAAATACTAATCATTTAATAATAAATACCAGCTCAAGTTGATATATATATAAAAAAAAATGAGTGTTGATTTATTTTTATTTACAATAAAATGTGCAACAGGTACTAGTACTAGTACTTTCTCTAGATGGTCACTTGATGGCACACTTGGTCACCTAAAAGCTCAGGCATGACGGCCTCTGGGCTTTTATTTTGAAAGAATGCTGCACACGGACTATGTGAACTTCCGTCACTCTTGTCAGCAGCAGTGAAACTGATGTTCTGGAGCTGACTGTCCGGGCTTTTCGGTAAAATAACTTTTACATGTAATTGGCAGTTGCAGTGAAGCGTCCATGCCAGGGTGAAGGATGTGTGGCTTCGTCGCTATTTCGATTAAAGGCAATGAAGTTTGAGCTAGCATACAGCTAACGTTAGCTTCCTTAGCAAAACAAAGGGTGCAACAGAGGTATACTAGCCAAGTTGTCTTTTAAACCTTTAATTTAACTGATGCTTCAGCCACTAACAATTTTATATTTGGCACATTGACTTGTGATATTACACAAATAGTAATTGGTAAGTCTACAGTGAATGCAAGCAGCCATCCAAACGTGTCAGATATTTCTTAAGAGGCTACTTTTTGTCGCTAGGTGACAAAGGTGTGTACACGTAGCACTAATGCCATGTTTAGACATTTTACTGAAGGATTTCCCGTCTGATCAACAATTATATAACAAACATGTCATAACAAACAAAGAAAAAAAATAGCCCCTTTCCTGGAAAGAGTGCCGCCATCTTTAATGTTAAAACCAAAGTTATGTTATGTTTTTGAATTTATATCATCCTCTTTCACACAGATACACAGTATCTAAAGGAGGTTAACTTTCTCACCCCTCAAAATAAGCCCACAGCATCATCAGCAAACATGGAGTCACAAGGTAAGTGACGCTTTGTACAGTATAATTGTGATTTCAATAATTACATTGTTTCCAGTTACACTGTTACAAAAGCATGGGTGTGCATGTGCTGTCTATCCTTATCAATGACATGTCATTAGTCATCATCACTGTGATGGGAGCTCAAACATAGTGTCAGAGTGGATGGGATTCTTAAAGAGATTTTGTCATTATTGCTTTTAACAAAATAGAACCCGAGTCTGGCCTTTTTTTGTACTCAATTTAATGTATTATATCCAATGTACCATATGCATTCAGTTGGGTATAACACTTCAGTGGGGAATAAACCACTCCTCCAGATGTGAACGATCCACATTAAACAGATTTTCTTTGATAATGTTGTTGTGTAAATGTAGAACTGGTATTGGATTGGAAGTTGGGGTTTGTATCTGGATACACAGTTGGATTGGTCCATCCCCACTTATTTTTGTTCATTGTTCAATATCACATAAATGATCAAATCTTATTGAAGTATTGGAGCAAATGGCAAGATCTCAGTTAGTATATTGATGTTTGTTTGTTTGTTTATTATAAAAAATAGGTTTGAGACCTGTTCTTCTTCTTGGCTATAGACAGTGTCTAAAGTTCCCCCACTCAATTTGTAACGTAAACTCCCATTTGAACCTCCCAGCAGCAACCCCACAGCCAGTCATGTGTGAGGTCTGTGGAACATACTTTGAGACACGCAGAGGACTCTCCAGCCATGCCCGCCTACACCTACGACAGCTCGGCGTGACGGTGTCCGAAAGCAGTGGAGCCCCCATTGACCTCCTCTACCAGCTCATCCGGGAGAGAGATGGCAGCCTCCCCAATTTTAAAGCAGACTCTTCTGCAGCTGGGCCGACAGCCCTCAAAAAAACATCCCAGCAGGAGTCCGAGACGCCTTCAGAACCAGAGGACAAGAGTGCCTCGTACAAAGCAGGGAGTAGAGTTGTGACGACTCCGCCCAAGATGGATCACGGATCTCCAGCTAGACTGAAAGAGTCAGCAGCGTCTCTCCTTCCCTCGTCCCCCTCCGGATCGAGGCTGGTTGAGTCTAGAGTGAGTGAAGACAGCAGTTCATCCGGCTTAGAGCAAACGCCAACAAAGCCACTGTGGGCGCCGCTTGAGACTGATCGCCCCATCACCTTAGGTATGGCTGAATACTGAATAGATATATAAAGGAAATGTTGAAAGTAGCAGTTTGTGCACCACAGAGATTTAACACAGATTCCTCGTGATTATGTTCAGGCCTGAAATCAGTTAATGTAACACTGTTGTTTTTGTCAAGTTACATGATGGTATTGTCTTGGTGTAACCATGCACCTTTTACTCATTATCTTTAGACACCAGTGATGAGGTCCATGTCTGCCAACTCTGTGGCTGCTGGTATGAGACACGTAAAGGCCTGTCCAGTCATGCTCGTGCCCATCTGCGCCACATTGGGGTAGCTGACAGTGAGATCAAGGGCAGCCCTATTGATCTTCTATACCGGATCATGGAGGAGGAGGACCTTAAGCCAATCAACAGTGAGCGATCGGAGGAGCCAACCTCAAACAATCCTCCTAAAACCTCCTCCAAGCGAACCTCCAGTCTGTCCTCTCCGCCCAGCAAAAGACCTAAAACATCAGAGAACTCTACCTGTATTCTGTGCGGGGAGAAGTTTGAGAATCGTAAAGGCCTGGCATGCCACGCACGGTCTCACCTGAATCATCTCGGGGTGGTTGACCTGCCCGGGAAAAGCTCTGCAATCGATACCTTGCAGGAACTGGTCAGCAGCGGCGTGCTAGAAGCTGTACGCTCCCCCAAAGCTAAGAGTGCAACCAGCTCATCTGCAGCACGGGCTCCGTCTCCTACTCCAGGCCAGTCGCAAACCTCCTACCTCTCTCCAAGCCCTGCAAAGTCCACTTCTCATTCTCCATTTAAGAGAGCCCCAAAGGCTAAGAAAGGCTTTCGACTGGCTGTGGACCCACTTCATAGGAAGCCCAAGCCAGAGCCTTTGGAGATTGAGGTGTTTGTTCACCCGCAGGGATCAAGCAATGAAAGCAACTCTCTTGCACAGAAGTCGCCTGCCGCTGCTGTGGGTTCGAAGGATCCTAATGCAGGTAGGGCTGCAATTTACAATATTATTTTATTATCTATTAATCTATGGGATTAGTTTTCCAATTAATTTAGTCTGTAAAATATCCCCAAAATTTGCTCCAGTCCAAAAACCATAGACTCTTCATTTACTTTCATAAATGACAGAGAAAAGCAGCAAATTCTCACATTTAAGAAGCTGGAACCAGCAAATGTTTGTCATTTTTGCCTGAATATGAATAATCGATTATCAAATTAGTTGCTATTAATTTAATATTTATCGACTAATCATTGCAATTCTAAATGCTGGTAAAGCAGAGAGCCTAACTAATCTAGATTAGTTGTTTGGTTCCATGTCCTTCTATTACTCGCTCGCCTTGAGTTGATTTTGGACTCATACTCTCAGCAGTTGCTTTACACCCCTTATGTTTTGCATTTATTCATTACATTGTTTGTGTATGAACACGAAAGTTTGGATATAACCTCTTAATTCTACCTCCACCATTTCTCAGAGTCCTCCACAGATGTACAGTCCCCACCAACAGTCCTCTGTGATTTCTGCGGCCAGCTGTTTGACACCCGCAAAGCCCTGTCATGCCACGCCCGTGCCCATCTGCGCCAGCTCGGCCTCACCTGGTCCATCAAAACATCCCCAATCGATCTCCTTAAAGAGGTCATGATGCATGGCTCAGAGGACAGGAAAGAGTCTGTGGCTGGTGGGTCATCGGGCAAAGCCTCGTGGACCCCGCAAAGCTCCAAAAGGTCCCTGGACAGCCTCCAGTCAGGGGAATCAGCCAACAAACCCTGCAGCTCTCCTCTCGACTATTCCATGAAAGAGAAATCCCCGTCTGGCAAAGGTGGGGCCTCACACACAGGTAAGACATTACTACCACTATAAAGTAATAATCAAACAATTTATGATGTTTGACACTCATGTTGTTATATAATGGTGAGTCACACCACTGAACATTGAACATGTCTTAAATCTCTCTCACAAACACTGTCCTGGTGTCATAAATTACTAGGAGAGCACAGTAAAGCATTCATTTTACTTTTACCTTATCAGCAAAACGAAGCTCCTCCTCTTCTGTTAGATGAGATGAGATCACTCACTGAGGTAGTCAGGATTAAACAGGTTAAACTCATTGGAATATACGACAAATCACATTTTTTTCCACAAGTTACAGCAATGCCAAACCCGTTCCCAGATCTCTCTGTCATCTGTCATTGGAAATCTGTTCTTGTCTTTTTGTCTTAGACACATCCTGCGAGCTTTGCGGGTTTGATTTTGAAAACCGTAAGGCCCTGGCTAGTCACGCGCGGGCCCACCTCCGACAGCTGGGAATCATTGAGTGGAAGGCAGACGGAGCGACATCACCAATCGAACTCCTCAGTGAGTTGATCCGCAGGGACCCAACCAAGGTAGCAGCAATAACCCGACGCTATCGTATGGGAGACCTCTACATCAAGAAGGTGGGCTGCGTTTTAAAAGTATGCTTCCAATTATTCAGATTTGGACATAAACAAACATGTTATAAACAATATTAATTCTGAGTTGTTGTACATGAATTTTTCCTCAGTCTCAGAGAACCACTGCTTCACCCTCTATGTCCACCGACTCCGACTCTGTGTCGGGCAGCAGTCTGAAGCACCCTGGTGCCGGCTCCTCCAGACATTCACAAGGCCACGTACGGTCTGCCCATGGCGACCCCGGCGTGCACTCCCCAAGAGGTGAGAAATGATAGATAGCTGCATACAGATGCACTGTAACTCATAAAAGAAAATTTATTTCATTTTTTTACTTCCTCCAATACCTGTCTGTGTGGTTTCAGGGGTCCATCCACCGAAATATGTAGTGCCTGCACGGGAAGAAAATTCCCAGCAACCATCACGGTCAGGCAGCATTCCTGCTCTGCTGCCAAAGCCCCCACTAACACCGCTGGTCAAACTGGTGGGCAAAATCTACTCCCTCAAGTGCAGGTCAGTCTATACAGTATCATCATATTCCCATTCAATTCACTTAATAGTATACCAGTAGGGCTTGTGTCTGTGTACAAGAAAAGCAGCGGCATGCATTATCAGGTAATGAAGATAATGTATTTTTTTCTATTACGCGTTAATTTGGTAGAGGTGACAGGGACTGAGGTGATGACGTGCAACACGTCACCTGCTGGACTCTAACCAGAGATGTGGGCTCTGAATGGCTACATGCACAGAATATTACCTCCCCTACAAATAGATAAACAAATCAACAATTTTCCTACAAAGCTGTTAACATGAAAACAATAGTCTATTAATATTCCTGTTTACATGTAGACTCCCTCTTTTATTTACTTAACCACCTTCTTGATAAGGACGGCACTTCGATAATTGCCCATGTCGATATCCAAGGCCCAGTCCCATTTCCACTTTTCAGCCCCACACCAACACTTGAAACAGAGTTCAATAGCTGCCGTCGACATTTCTGATATGCTGTTCTCCTCCATCACTGTGGCAAACCAATATTCTCACAGTGCCAGTTGTCATTTATCTGATGGAGATGGATAAACATTGAAGCTAACAGTTCACAGTCGTTCACAGCAGCTCGCTGTCAATGAAGTGATCAAATAATTAAAAATAAAACCACTGCATTACCCGGATGCATATTCTGAATGTACAATGCCTAAAACTTGAAATGTCCCACATTTCAAATGAACTCAGATTCAGAAACTACTGTCACATTGAGGGGAGAAAAAGTGGAATATTTTTTGCACATGTCAACATAGTCAGTGTCGGCGTCACAGACCGCGAGGCCACACACACGCCCTCGAGAAATCATTCTTGACTTAGTAAAATGCTTAATGATCTCAGCCACATGACAAGCAGCAGCTTTCCACCGGCTCGTCCTTTACAATTTCATGCTGTGCAACCAAAACCAAAACCACAGAACTTTATTTTAATTTTAGTGGAGATCCCAAACTTTCCAAAGATACAAGATTTACCGAGTATAAAAGTGAAAAATTATACACTAGATCTTGAATATTTTCAATAAAAACCATAAAGTTTAAATTTGTCACAGATAGCTTCAAAGAAGAGTATGAACAAGAAGATACAGAATCTTCATCTTGTGACACGGTCAGACAGTGTAGGATAACATGACTGACACGACTGTTATGTTTATTGATTGGAAGTAAGAGGGACTAACTGAATGTTTGATGGGATCATTTGACAACAAACCAATAATAAAGGTTTGCTCCCTTCACTGTGCTGCTGTTCAGGTTCTGTGAAGAGGTGTTTCATGGACCTCTGTCAGTTCAGGAGCAGTGGATCACACACCTGCAGAAACACATCCTGTCACTGGGCTACAAAGGCAAAGCATCCCCTCCTGCTGCACCGGTGGCAGCTCCAGCCCTCGTCCATCCAGTAGCCGTGTAGTTCATGAAGTCTTTCTGTCATCAAACAATGTCTTCTTTTTCTAATATCATGTCAGAGTCGAGAACTAGTGTCATTATGTTCATGTGGACGTCACAAATTGTCAGAGCAGTACAAATTAGATGTCCCCTTTTCTTCCTGGAGAGGGCAACCATGAGCCATATGAGGAAAGCAGCAGAATGTAATCCACTCAGGTAAAATCCACCAGATTCAATAGATCACCACACTGATTTTGATATGAAACAGAAGATGCTTCATCACTCATTTTGATAAGTAGTGCTTTTCTCATTAGATGTGTAGGCGTTCAGTATGTTTGAGTGTGACTTAATGTTGGTGTGTCCCACACTGAGAGGACGATCTCAGGCCGTATTTTCTGTTTCTGTTTTTGTCCTACAGAGTAGACTGGTGTGGTTGTCATATCACTGTGATATTTGTGTCTTCTTAACATGCCTTTATATTTAATGGAACTTTGTTTTAAAGTAATTCTTTTTCAAGTGTCACTATAAATCAGGAAGGACGCATTTTTTTTACCAATTAAAATATTATTGAATAACACAACGGTGATGCCAAAAGGTCAGACACAGATTTGTGTCTTACTGGTGGCAGCTCAGGACTGTAATGTCCTACAGATCAGAGCCTCAACCACTGTGGCTCCCCTCGTCATTTTCTTCAGGTCTGACTGCTAATAATCATGTAGTGTATTTCTGGTCTTTTTACATTTCTTTTTTAACACTTATGTAAATAAATTCTGTCTTGTATTTAACCATATAGTGTATGGAACTTGTTTTTTCCCCTAATGCAAACCAGTGAACCATTTATTAACACCTGCACTTCACCAGAACTTCTTCCACAACTGCTGTTTTATTCTTCTTCTCTCCAATCTTGTCAGTTGTCATATTTTATTCCATATTTTGATTTTGTTTGTGGCATTTTTTTAGTGTCAAGTAGAGAAAATTATGTTTAACAAGGGGAGGGACAGAGAGAGAAAGACATACAACAAAGGTACATGTACAAGGTACAAGATGCATGTTGCATGTTGCAGTTCACAGTGGCCGCCTCAGGCCACAAGTCTTATTGTTCAGCTTTGGGATCCTGAGAGCCATTGCAGTTGTGTCATGCACCACTTGGTGTGTACACTAATTATTTAAAGTTGTAATATGTAAGAATTTAAGTTGAGAACAAAAAAAATCAACTGAAATCATCGACAGAATGTGAAGAAATGACCGTTTTAACACAATAACGTCAATTATTACTGCAATGTCTCCTGAAGTTAACATGCATTTTAAAACAAACCCTCATCTGCTTAAGTTGTTCAGGAGAATGCTGCTACACAGTTAAAGATAAAGAAATGTGTTGTCGACTACGAAACCTCTCAGTGTGGCAGTGATCAGTTTATGACTGAACTTTCATTTTAGGGTGAACTTATCCTTTAAAAATTTGGTTGGCCGTGTCGGCCATCAACACGGTGAATACGAATCGAGCTGTTGCGAAAGGATTTTGAGGAAAACATTTACTCCCGAGTGTGAGTGTGTCTGCGATGTTACATAACCGGCCGTTAACGATGAAACAGTGTTGTCCGTAACGCCGTTTGCACTTCTCATCTGAAACCTCGTCATTGTTGTCTCAGGCTCGTTTAACATTTCGAGCTGTTGTACTTCAGCCCACCAAATTGTGATTCATTCCCCTGAACGGACACGTGAGCGGCACAGTGTTGAATAACTGTACATGAGTGTGTATCGTGTCCACTGGCTGTATTTCTCCACAGTCTTTTCTTGCAGCTTTCAGATGGCGTTCTTTTTTTTTTTTTGTTTATACATTCCTTAAAACATTGAGCCCTAATGTTCCCTCCCTGCCATTTTGTATTGTAACAGTATCTCTCCTTTGTTTAAACATGCCATCACATGGTCACAGTAATAGATAAGTTACACGGAGCGCTGTGGTTTTCAAAATGTGGAAATTGTGAGTAGAAAAGCTGCACGTTCAGCAATTTTGCATCAGAGGTATGATTGTGCAGCTTCTCCCGTCGTGCTCCCCGTATTGTTCCTCCAAACCAGGACCTCCCCAACACGAGTGTTTCCGTACTCGTCAGTCCCGGCAATGTTTCCATCTCGTAGACATCGTATTGTTGATAAGTTAGTCTTGATGCCAGGAGTGACTTTTGAGGTCCGTCTGTTTGTTTCTGTTGGTAAATATCTGACCTTGTAGCAAAAGCAAATCCCTTGGGTCCAAATCTGTTCACAGCGTGGCTTGAGATTTGATTTCCTGCACTTTCCAGGCCTTGGATGGAAGGGGGAGGGTTTTTATGGCAAATGTGCACAAAGCCATAAGGAATAATCAGCCTCTTGTGTCTTAGATTCTCCTAAAAGGTGATAGAGTTTGGACAATCTCAAAAGCTGGGAAATCTATTGGAAAAAGATGAAAGCGATGACTAAAGTGTCCCCCCCCCCATTAATCAGATGAGAAAAAGTTTTTTTTTATTTAAAAATAATGAAAATCTGCACACTTCTTCAGTTCTCAGCATATTGCACAGTTAATGACAACTCGCTGGGAGGATGATGCATGAAAGCTTTCCATGCAGCGCACCATTTCATTTTTCCTGTGCCTTCACCATAGACAGCGTATGGTCTCAACTCTCCTCTGTCTATGCTTTAGATTCACCTTACAGTGCTGATTCCTGCGGTCTCATTCGTTGTAATTTACTACCAGAGGGAGACAGGCAGCCCTCTGCCCTCAGGCACTGATGGATAAATCTGATGTCTGCTCCTCTGCAGGTACGCCAACCCTCAGGCATTTAAGGAGCCAACGAGTTACTCCAAGACCTCAGCCGGCCATTGCTCACAGCCATCAACACCTGATGGTTTAGAGACACGGGGGACTCGTAACAGCAATTTCAAAGCACTCACTGAAGTAAAGAGCCCAAATTTGGAGCACAGCTGTCCTCCAGGGCTGTGGGATTAGGAGGATCTGGTATAATAGGTGTGGGTTCCTGACTGTGGCACATGGGTTCTGAACTGGAAGCTGGACAGTCGCATAGCCTACAACCATTTAATTCTTTGAGTCAAGTATGATCCCTGACAGGCTACTCAAGACAAGACTGCAGGCATGAATGCTGAACAGGAGTTAGCATTTTTTATAGTCTGAAAATGATCGTTTTATTTTCCCATCAATGATTTAATCATTTGTGCGACTGACCAACAACCATTCAGAACACGTTTAATCCTGCACTTTGATCACAGCTTGCTGCAGTCTGCTTTGATCAAATCTTAATGACAGGCGGCTGAAGGGTGACTTTGCATTAAGCAGATGATCTGTGGTCACACCAGCACCAAGTCTGCCGAGGATACAGCAGTCTGGAAACACCAGACAAGTCTCGGCTATTTTAAGCGAACATATCAAGCAGTAATTCCCTCGCAATATCCAGTCATCAAGTGTAGTGACTATGTCCTTTTGATCCTTTTAGTTTTTTTTTCCCCCATGAAAGTGAGTTAAAGCAGAAGTTTAGGACTGTTGTTGTGTTGTTGGTTTGTTACTTGGGCAAGGGGATTGAGAGAGAATACGAGAGAATAAGGCTTTCTTTCCTTCCTCAAGTTTATCTATGACTCAGTGTCTGGAAGTAAATTCTTCCAGCATCTCAGTATGATTTATGGTATGCTCTGAGGGCTTGGCAGAAGATGGAGTTTTATCACACAACTTGTGGCTTCGCAATCATGCCTCAGAGAAAACTCTTTCCCCCAGTGCAACTCTGGCAGCGCATCTGTACTTTTCTGTTTTCTGTTTTCTGGCTCTTCCTGAGTTCACCGTTTTGAAATTTCCTTGACCGAACAGCTGGTGTTGGTACTGCACATGTACTGCACTGCTGCACTATGTTTTGACTGAAGAAGTGTTAGTTTTCTGCACAGATATATGCAAACATCTCCATATGCAAGTCATTAGGCCCTTGGATCACATGGCCTGATACAGCATTTCACCGCGCTGCCATTTCCAGGTGGTGAGGTTAGGATTTGGTCATCAGACTGCACTTGGCTGATCAGGTTGCTACTTCTGTAGCGCTCAGACTTCCCTGCCACTGGACACCAGAGACGAGCGCAGGGTCCCTGCTGCGCGGTGTCCTCACGCCGGTGTTCTTGAGTCTGCTCAGATGACCTCACATAACTCCTGCGTTGAGGTCAACAGAATCTGAAACCTATTTGTCAAAAGCAACTAATCGCCCCAGCGATTTACAGTGGAACAAATAGAGGACTTGCTGCCAAGATGCTGTTTGGAAATCCATCCCAGACTCATATTTGTGTATCACAACTCAGTTATATGAGAAGTTAACAAGCAAAGGCTGTGCAAGGCTGGGGAACAAAACAAGAAACAAGCTCACGCACTGATTAATCAGATGCAACGGGACCAGATGTGCGACAGAGAGGCTGCAGCTCTGACCCTCAGTGAAGACCTTCTGCAGACACAACATATTCAGACCCACTGAAGCTGTGACAAATTAATTTCCCAGTCTGGGATCATTAAAGTAATTCTATTCTATTCTATTCAATTCTGTATTCATCACTCATAGCTATTTTCATAACTCAAAGATATAACTATCAATCTTTTAAATTTATTCTAAAATGTAAATAATATTTTCATCCTCTGTGATGACCTTTGGTCATCACATTATGTTCATCATTACATGTTTTTGTCACAGTGTCACCAAGAGTCTTCATATTCCAAAGTCACAAATCAGATACAGAGCTTTTTTTTATTTCACTCCTGCTTTTGATTTTCGAGAGGCTAATGTGCAATTACGGCTGTAGATTCAGAGCAGGCAGCCGTCGCCCTGCATGATGATTACTAACAGCAGCCCTGTGTTTGACTGGGGGGATACAGAGTGAAGCGCCCATCTGGTTTGTGTACATACTGCTGTTTGTGTGTGTAACAGTAGCCTATATCTCTGTGGATGTGTATGTGTACGTTCTGGGTGCCTGCGGGTCAGACACAGTGTAACCCCCTGAGCCCGGTGAATGCTTATTGTGTCTGATCATATGACAACAGCGTGCGTGGATGACGACACGCATAACTGCCGAGTCAGCAAGCTAAATAAACACATCGTGATGAAGTGTCGGGGGGAAGCATCAACATAAACATGCAACATTCAGCAGCCAGCTGCAGTGAGAGGAGGACTGTGCAACTGTAAACACCTTGATCAGAGTGTTCTTCAGTGTGACTTGTTAATTGAACATGCACAATAAATGAGCTCATGTTTGGATAGTAAGACATTTGGAAAATAGTGGGATGAAAACATGTGGGACGACCAGACAGAGATGTAATACCTTTCAGTCTGTTAGAAGAGCGGTTGTAGCTCAGTGGGTCGTCTAGTGATAGGAAGGTAGCTGGTTCGAATCCCGGCTCCCCCGTGCTGAGCTGAGCTGCATGTCAAAGTGTCCTTGAACAAGATACTGAAGATACTGTGCAGTTAGCACCTTGCATGGCAGCCTCTGCCATCAGTGTGTGAATGGGTCAATGTGGCAAGTACAACAAGTCATTACACTGGAAAAGTGCTATAGAAATGCAAGTCCATTTACTATTTCATAATTATTTATTACTAACTTATTTATCAATAAATGATAGCAATCAAGATAAGGAAGCTTAAATATGCCATTATTATTTTTATATGTACTGTTTTTGTTTGGGGGGTTACGGGGCATCTTAGAGCAGCAGAAACTACATCATTAAAGCTAATGTTGGTAAGTTATTCCAAAATCATTCGTTGTTATGTTTGTATATATCAGTTATATTTGTAAGTGCTGAATTACCAGGACCTGGATGACTACGAACCTTCATCAGCATATTACACTGACATGCTCCAACAAATTAAAGATATAAATCCAGCAGCCTGTCTGTGACTGTTAGTAAATGGACTTGCATGTCTATAGCACTTTTCCAGCCAACTGACCACTCAAAGCACTTTACAACACTTGTCACATTCACCCATTCACACACACACATACACATTCGTACACTGATGACAGCGTCTGCCATGCAAGGCTCCAAGCGATCATCGGGAGCCATTTGGGGTTCAGGATCTTGCTCAAGGACGCTTTGACATGTAGCTGGGGGAGCCAGTGACTGTCTAAATAAAAGACAACCCGCTCTACCTCCTGAGCGACAGATGACTTTTACAAGTCTCTTAAAAGCGGATCTAACTACCTGTCTGCCTACATACCTGCAGTAAGGCAAACACATTGCTAAAGCTACCAGCAAGTTGGCCCCGGAGCAGACAAAGTGCAGTCAAAATGTCCCAATGCTAACATAGCTCGAGATGTGGTGAGTGCTAACAATAATAATAATGCTAATACATTTATTTTATATAGTGCTTTCTAGGGTACACTAAGACACTTTACAGGTTAAAAATCAGAACAATAATATGGGCATGTTCATTGTTTTACATTCATTATGATTATATTATATTACATGTGAGTGAGTCATGAGGCTAGCCCAGCTAGCCCAGTCAGCACAAAGCACACAGCCCCTGAGACAAGCTAACCGCTACCTGCAGCAGTGAGGAGTCATTTTTCCAGCCTGATAGCTTTTTCAGACTGAGGTATAGCTTCCCTTGTGTTTGTATGACTGTGCCTTTAACTTAGTTATTTATCTATGCATTTCTTCAGACAAAAAAACCAATGAGAGCTTGTTGAACGTAGCTAATTAGCCGCTAACACATCTCCCTGCTGATCAGGTAGGGCTGTGTGGCAGTCGCCGTAGTCAGTAGCAGTGGGAGGTTTTTGGGTTTTTTTGTCTTCTAACAGTAGCTTTGTAAAGAAGCCTGAAGGGAATGGCTTTTTTTTTTTTTTTCAGGTTGAAGTCTACTACTTACAATGTAGCTTATTCTTCCTGGGTTCTCCAATCTCTACCAACTCCTGGCTTTAAAACATCTGCGGTCAATATACTTTGATTTTACCTATTCTGTCTGCCTTCAGTTTTTATAGCCTTCTCTCTGAAATGGCTGTCAACTGAAAACTGCAACTGAAAACAATGGAGGAGTTGCAGGCTAGAAAAGTAAAACAAATGGTTGAAAGATGCTAAACTGTTCAGCAGAGCTCAGGGGAAATGCAAATTTGTGGAGTGGAGTTTGTGGAGCACAAGCATCATCTTTTCACTAGCACATAACACATTTGATCTCGTGGTTATGTCAAAATATCAATTGCAGCCAGTTTAAAGCTGCTGTTTGCAAGAGAAGTTGATTTTTTGACTCATTCCCAACTCGTCAGATAATGACGCACTGGCTTTCCCAACTCAGGAGCAAAAATGAAAGAATCAGTTTCCCTCACAATTAGGACGTTTAGGAATAAAAAGCAGAATGTCCTCTTTAGTAAGAATGATACAGGACACGGGGTTGACCATCTCAAAAACATCATTTTCTCCAACAAAGCCTTTTATCTGAATTTTAGCCTTTCGTACACACGTAAACAGAGTTTCAGTTCGCTGAAAACAGACCTTTTGGAAAAACTCCTTTCAAGGTGAAAATATTCAGCAGCTCTGTTTTTGTGCTTACGTCTGAAACAGAGATTCTTGGAAACAACAACACAGGCACATTCATTTGTTTTTGTGGCTTAATTAGCAAATGTGAAATCTATTTGAGTTTATACAGTGATGATATCGTGTGTACGTGTGGACTCAGTCCAGCAACATTTCAGTAAATCTCCTCACTTCATCGTTTAACTCCAAACCTCAGGGATTGGCCCAAATCCAAAGTAATCGGTGTCCTCAAAGGTAATATTGATTAACAAAAAACAAAACAAAAAATCACTGCAGTTCCCTGCTGTTCTATCGGTAATTAGAAAAATGAGCGCTGATAAATGAGGCTAAATAAGGATGGAGAGTCACTTAAAAAGATTAAATTGAATGTCCGCGTAATGTTTAGATATTTCACTGTAACTAGAAATGGATAGGAGACTGTGATTTTCATTATCTTGTCAGATAGTCTTCCTTATAACACTGCATGCTATTTATAAAAACTATTTGGCATCGCCATAGCAGGCCATTTTCATCACTGGGCCGTTGTAATCGATGCATATTTCTTTTAGGGAGTGGTTTTGTTTCCACAGATGAATTGGCTCAAAAGTGCAGCTCAAGCTTCTTCTTCTTTTTTTTTCTTCTTTTTTTTTGATTTGTGTTGACTGTAGTCCAATAACTGTTAACTGCAGAGAGGAATTCAACAAACAAAATCAATCACTCTGCCCGTTTTCATTTAAGAGGACACCGTGTAAGCGGTTGCACCCGTGAGTTATTTTTCAGGAGCACATGCTGAGGTTTTGGTTCGCTCGCTGGCTGCCGGACGTACCAAAACAGAATTTCTTAAACTAGCTACCGCGGATGAATAGCCCGTGGGTTGCTTTTCTGCTTTGAGCTTATAGTACATGAACTTCGTGCCAGCATGTAGAGGTGCCAGTGAAATGATTTGGCCTACAGAATGTTTCCTCTCTGTCAAGACTGGCTGGGGTTGTTGTTGACATTTTTATTGTGCAAAGCCAATAAAACACTTGGTGGCATTAAAATGGAGTCATGAGACAGAGCCAGGGTAAATTGCCAGTCCATGACAGCGCTGACACAGATGGGCAGATATGACTCATCTATATTCATACTCACGGGAAATATAGAGAAAAGTGGTATATTGCTTCTTTCAAGAAATTGAAGAAAAAGAAAACATTAAATATAGGAAAATACTGATGGATTAAGCTACTTCGTGCCATTTTTTCATATAAGGGAATAGATATATACCCTAATCCACCTGTGTTGTGGATTGAGAGTTCTGTCTATTTGTCACTCAGGTTAATAACTGTTCTGCATGTCAAGTTGAGCATGTATACAATCTTGGGCCCCCTGACAGCAGGTCCCAGCAGCTTGGACGCAATAAATATCTTCTGCATAGTCCCTGACATTTTCCAGGATCCCGCTCCAGCCCTTATTAATCATGGACCCCTGATTTATTCATGGTTTCCCTCCTCTAACAGCTTCTTAACCACACAATGGGCCCGGGGAGAATTCTGCATTTCAGATGAATGAATTGAGAAATCTTTGAAATTCAAAGCCAATCATCAAAGTCGCTGGACTTCCACCCAGCGCCAGTAGTTCAATGAAGAGCTTTATGTCCCCTTCCAACACTGTATAACCTTACATGAACCATTTTTAACTTGGTAAGAGACACCTTAGCTCGGCTCATTACAGAGGAGCGCCACGGCCAAAGAAAGTACGCTCCAAACCAGTGTGGCTCCTGTAATGTGGGAAACAGTGTGCTGTTACCCCAGCAAAATGGATATATTGCTTCAAGTCCCCCCAAATCTGTAAGTCACCAGATCGAGCAGAAGTTTTCATTGAACTGTCGGAGGAGATTAATTTCAATTTCACTTTGACCTTTCCCTTTTGTTTCCCCAAAAGTCATTCACAGATAAGGATATGCACATCATGTACCCTCACAGAGTGATGTTGGTGTGTTCGGTCACTTTAATTAACTTAGGTCTCAGCCTGTTATACGATTAAGATAAGTCATGAAGTATCAATGTGATACATACAATGTTGAGAATTTAATTGATATAATAAAGTAAAAAAGAAGAAATGACAGTGGAGTTTTCTTAGGAAGAGGTGAGATCACTGATATCAACATACCAGAAATAATATGTGTATCCCAAAGTTTCTACAAAGAGAGGGAGACATCATTAAGAGTTTTTTTTTTTTCAAGGCCTACGCAGTTGTGACAAATCGTTAGTAAGATAAGATGAGGTTTATTGTTATTTTTTTGGCATCATCATTTGAATATGCCTGACTTTTTCCATCAAGATCCGTGCAAAATACTAAAAGTGAATGGGGTCTATTCTGGGCTAAGACCCGCCCTCCATCCAAGTGTCATGGAAATCCATTCAGCAGTTTTTGTGTAATTCTGTCGATCAACCAACCAACCAAACTAGGGGGTGATGGATCAAGTTTGTTGTGTCTGCAGCAGTATCAGCAGCTTAAACAGAAGTGTGTAAAGCACAGGTGCCCAAGCCTCTTCCCTCAGAGGGCCACAATTACAACTAAATGGTGGGACATTGGCCAAAAGTAAGCACCTACTGTGTTGTTTTGTAAAATTGCCCACCATGCTTAAAATATTTTTAAAAAATAGTAATAAAAATATAATTAGAGATAGTGCATATTTAAGGAGGAGTTTTACCTAACAATAAAGAAAACAACATAAACAGCCATTCAGTTATATAAATATATATATTTTTTTATTTGTATGTAATTTTTGCAAGAAACATCTGCCGGGCTAAACCAAACCTTTCACTGGGCCAACTTTGAAGTCTTATCATGCAAGACAATCCTTCTTTACTAAAATCAAACACGTCAGATGTTACATAAAGATTAAGACAGCAGTTCAAACTGAATGCTGTAGATGTGTCTATCCAGATGTATTTCATGCATGGCCCTGCCTCTTTACCAGTATTTATAACTAGGTTAACGTATACAGATGACAAGCAGTTATTTATACTTTGTAGATTAAGATCCACTGGGCTGTGAAGTCTCTGCCTGTAACTGATGCAAACTGAGCTTGTTTTACTCCACAGAAGCTCTGGCCTCCACACGCTGACTCAACCAAGTGACACAATCAAATTCCAGGAAAGTCGTACAGTGCAGTACATTTGGGGGTTATGACTGTGTAAACTGGGATGTTTTGTTTTGTTTTTTTTTCCCCCCCCGTTTCCCCCCATCAACGCCTTGGTATGGTTCATCTGAGAGTCAGCAGGGGGACATACAGCCAGTGGAGAGGGTCCAGACTCAGTGGATGAACAGTGAGTCAGACAGTGAACAAGAAACACACACACACATGTGCGGGGTGTACTGAGGTAAAGCCAGACTGTAGATCAAATTGGTAACTGAATGTTAAACTTACATAAACACAGTATTAATTGGGCATTAAAAATGCAACACCTGATTTATTCAAGAAGTGAATTATAATAAACTCAGTGTAATCCCATATTCTATACACAGCACATACACAAAAAAAATTCATGCAGGACTATTTATAATAGATAACAATAAGATGTCTTCTGCAGAATCAATCATCGCTTGTACGTTCCTGAATAATTACAACCTTGTGTCACATATCTGTAAGTCTCACATCATTTGCAGCGCAGAACAGTGAAAGTATACATTTTACACAACTCCCAGTGACACTACATTGTGTCACATAAACAAATGACTCCACCATGCTGCCCTGACGCTCAGCGCGGCAGCGCAAGCTCCAAATATGGAACCAAATATATTGGGGAGCGACCAAAAATCTCTAAAAGCTCGCTGTAGGATTTTATTTCTGTGGTGTTTACACTGATGCCTTGTCCAGGCTAATGTAGCTGTCTCCTGATCCTGCAGAGGGAACAAGCAGATCTGGCTCCTGAGCAGCCGTTGACTCATGTTGTTTCGTAACGTATTGTTCCTTCCCCTCTTGGATTTTGGATCACCTTGTTCCTCAGCCTCAGTCGGGGATACTTAAAGAAATCAAAGCATGTTAATGAAAATAAAATGAAAAATAAAAACACTTTTATGTGAGATTAAAGTTTTCTAAAAAGCTCTGAATATGATGAACGTATGCTATTAATTGCTTAATTCTACACGAGTAAACAAACAATCCATATATAAGTAGAAACCAACACACTGACGCCGATATCACACATAACAAACCAACTACAAGACAGATCGTTTTTGAGGCCCCCTGAGGTTGCAGACAGACACTAATGACCTTTTCATGATAAATCTTGTTTACTCTCTGATGTCAGAGCTATATTGGCAGACATGCTGGTGGAGGGTAATTTATGACCGGCCTTATGTGGCGGATGGTGGGACACAGATCAATCTGGTCCGACTCAAGTCAGGACTTTGTATTAATCGCGTCAAAGGGAGTGACTGAATTCACGAACAAACGGGGTGGCTAACTTGTCAGTCTGTCTCGTTTTCTGTCAGTGTCACTGCTGTCACACACACACTCCCCTCCCTGTATCTCTGCATGATGCATCTTTAGCTGCTACCCTTCAAATTGCTCACGAGCTGTTTATAGACGGTCATGGAAGTCAGCCAGCAGACTTCGCCTGCTCCCTTTGAGGCTGGATGACACCAGTGTCCTCTCCACCTACAGTACAATCAGATCAGTCGACACATCAACACCGAGGGAGTTTTATGTCCTCTAGCTGGAAAGTACGCCCACCATTTCTTACCCACATATACACCATGTACTGGACTGGTGTATCTGAACTTGTGACTTTCCAAAAATCCAAACAGTGAAGACTAAAAATATAGATGTGTAATGATTTATAAAAACTGACCCGCCCAGAATAATTCCAGCATGTACCCACAGAAAAATAGGGAGAAAACATGATCTGAAATCTCATGTGCGTGGTTAAGTAACAGTGTGAAATGTGCAGCCAACATGATGGACAAACTGCCAAAATGAATGTAATATACTTACACCCATGAAAAGTTGTATTTTGTGCTTCACACCCATTGGAACAACCTTCCATGGAGTTTTTCACCCCTCTCACCTCTCTGCTTCCTTTCCCCTCCTCATCTCTCTCCACTGGGATCTGTGATTCATGGGTTCAGGCCCATGGAGGGCCGAGGTCGGTTGAGAAATTCACCTCAGTGCTGCTGCCTCGGGGTTGAAATATTCGTGTTATGATTACAAAGGACTGAAAATTCCCAGTTAGACAGAGCAAAAAGAGCCAAACCAAGCGTTCCACCCCTGTTGCACCTGCTGCACACTTTCACGTCAGTTTAACTGAGTTTGAAATGTTTTCTGTCAGAGTTTGAGATCTGTACACCAAGTCCCGCTCCCTATAGCGCTGCACCCATCAAGCTGTTTGTGCAGTTTACAATGAAAATGGTGGACGGTTTTAACATTGAAATTCATAGTGATTTGCAAGACAAAGGTTAAATAATTTTTAGACAGCAGGAGACAAAAGTGAGCTTTCCTTGTTCTTAATGACAGCAGTAAAACTATCAGATGTAGCTAACTAGCTTATCAAGCTAGCGCTAACTCCACATGTCTGACCTGTTTTTAAACAAACTAAACTTACAAACTTGCGTACAAAGGCTCTTATACATATATATGCATTTAATGACACGTGATATCATGCTGAAGCTGCAAGACAAAAAGTTAGCATCCTTACGTAAATAAACATGGAAATAAAGAAAAGTTCTTGTGCTGCAGCGTGATGTGAGAGTGTGTTAGACTTTCAGCATTATAAGCAGAAATGTGATTTTGTTCTAGTATAATCTTGTTTTGCTCCTGACATACTTATTTGTATTTTCAAACAGTAGGTTAATGTAATTGTGTAGCTGTTAATGCTAGCCTAAACTTTTCCAGGATCGGCCTCTTCACGGCCGGGGAAATACTGAAGGGTGGTTGTGCTAGTCGTGAATGGAGCTTTTTCAATTTAACCTTAACATCCCAAACTGATGCTGAGGCTATGTGTGGCCTTGGAGGTAATGCTGAGTTACTGCTAAAGGTAGTAAGCTAGTTGGTCAAACATGCAATAAACTAGATAAATTCAAATCTGTCTGTCAGAAAGACTGCCGTGCCTTGGTAGTGGCGAAAAAATAATTTTGCTGTTGTTGCTTTGCTGTTATACCTTCTTTGCATGATTTGGTGTCTGCCCTGCAACATGACAGTGAGCGTGTTTCATTGATTAACAGACAACACAGATCTCTGTGAGTGATTAAGAGAAATTGCTTAAAAGAAACCTTTTGTATGCGCCCAGTGGAGCCCTGTGAGAGTCACAGCACAAGCCTCAGTCAGTTTTCCTCAAGTGTGATGTTTTACCCTGGAAGCCCCCCCTCCTTTGGACCTGAAGGATTATTTTCACTTCTACTGTAGGCTACAGCTTCTAAATTAGGATAGGACAAAGGCGAGGGGTGAATGGTCAGTTGTGCAACAACGATGGCTGAGATATAGAAGGACAGGACACATCTGTTATGATCTTTATCTCCCAGTTCAGTTTCAGAGGTTGTCAACACAGTCGCAATGTGACAATTATCAGCAGGGATTATGCATCTGACAGACTCATCATGTAGATATTTAATAGGTTTCCAAGGGGTGTTGCAACAGTGTGGATATCCAGTAAATGTGGGCTAGAACACAACTCCATTTCCTGACTTGTTGTAACTGCAAATTCCAACAGTGGGTTCATTCATCTCTCGTTATTAGCTTAATTTAGATTCCAGATTTTTTATTTTTTATTTTTTTTTAAATAAAACCAGCCAGGCACAAGGATATATAGAACTAGCCAGCATTAACTGTACGGGTCATTTCCTCCCTTAATAGCTGATCACTAGGAAGGTGCTCGGTTAGCCATCCAAGGTATCTTTTTTCGTCTTCTTTTTGTTTTGAACTCCACATTTACAAGACTGAATGCCAGAGTAACGAGTCAGACCTGAATTCACAGGAAATATACTCTGTGCGGTGGGAAAGTGCTTTTATAGTATGCAAAAAGTATGCAAAATGTCAATGTAAAGATTGAGCACTTCGGGTTCCAGTTGAGAGCTGTATATTGGGTTTGCTCAGAATTTATGTCACCACTGCCCCGACTGCAACTGTTATCAAAGGAAAGCCATGTGTTGTTCATTTTAAAAGAAACTGCTGGAAAACGACAGATGCGAGTGCAGTTCAGGAAAGTGTCGCCTTCAGCTGTAACCAGCAGTTAATCGGCTACAGCGAAGGCAGGAAGGAAGAAGGAACTCAGACTGGTTTGTTTGACCTGTGTCGAAGGGAGTACAAGTCAGTGCTTGACTGACTTCGGACTGGCTTGAACATCACAGAGAACTGCAGACTGACAGCTGGCACAAAGAAACTATGCAACCTTGCACCACCAACATTCACCTCAGTGCTTTGAGGGGAAACGTTAGTATTTATATGTTATCATGCTGATGGTGAAAACAAGCACACAGTTGGAATGCACCATATTAATCTTTCTTATGAAGTTATTAATAGACATCTGGGTGCTCCTCCTCTTTCTTTTGGATTGGAGGCTTGATGTGAGCTTCCAGGGGGATTTGATAATGGTCATGATACTTAACTGCGGTGAAACATCATTTCTGATCATGTTTCTCATTAACTTTGCCCCCAAGGTTAATGACTGTCTCTGAATGTGGGGAAAAGTTTGAGCCCAAATCTCTTTGGCTGCATCCTTTTTCAATTACATGTTTGCTATTGCAAATATTTTCCTTCCATTTGGCCTTCAGCATGAATATATTTCGGCAAGGCCAGATTCATTACAAGTGCTAATTCGATAGTAGGGATGATAACAGGGCCATTTATTATCATATTCTGGCAGAAAGCTGGCGCCTGTCAGGTCACTGGCCGTATCTGGTTTGGACTACAACAGTCACACCCATCAGCACATCTGTACTGCTGACTGCTTCCTTTGTTTGCATTCCTTTGGACTTTAAGCTTGCTTATATCCAAGTATTTATATCCAAATTTTATCATTATTATTTGTGATAAACCATCAGATTGCACAGCTACATTTAAATCTACAATATATATTTGTTAGAGGACAATCTTTAGATAGGCATGAGGCATCCAAAAATATAGGATTTCTTTGGGGCAATATCTAGTCACATGATAACAAACTTCAACAACAGGAATGCAATCTACTGCTGACTGTATGCCAACGTCACTGACCACCCTTAAAGCAAAACTCGCGCCAAAATACAACCTAGGGTCTTTTTGTGAATGTACCCATGTCAAACTTTCATTTAAAAGCATAATTACGATGAAAGCAGCACATTTAAGATGACCATATTTTCATTGTTCGGGACAAAATCATTTTCAGTGGGAGCGCTGAGTGCTCAAAATCGCTATGTTTAAAACACTAAGAAGGCTCGACACAACGTGAAACTTTGCTCGTAGTATCACCAGGGTCTCTACACATGAACTCGAGCATTGAGAACATTGTTTGTGTACACAGAGTTTACTAAAAAGAGAGTCTCTTTTTAGACTCTTTTTACCAGATGTTTTTTTCCCCTCGCCGCCATCTTGCCAGTGGAGAAGTGTTGATCTCCGAATGCGACATAACTTGGAGGACAGTTGAGGTGGACCGCTCCTAAAGCTTAGTTCCATATAAATGCATGAGTAATTTGTTGTTTTGTTGTTAAAAACAATATTGACCTTGAAGTTGAAAAAGTAGCCTCATATAGAGTCCATTCATTCGCATTCGGAGAAAATAGTGATTTTGATGCGATCATATTAGTGCACTCAGCACTCCCATTCACAATGATTTTGACCTGAAAATGAAAATACGCTCAATCTTAAAAGTGGAGCTCTGGTCGTTGTTATGCTTTTAAGTGAAAGTTTGACATTGGGTACATTCACAAAAAGACCCTAGGTTGCATTTTGGCAAGAGTTTTGCTTTAAACTTTTCCCCCCAAAATGCAGAGGACACACATGGATATAACTCTAGCTAAGGTATGAGATGAGCAGAGCTCTGCTTATGGAACTGGTGCAGTAAAATCCCTGTAGGTGTAATAATTTGGAGTTAAAACATTCAAACCAAACTAAAATGATCAAAGATTGTAAACTTTGATTTCCTTGATGACCACATCTTCCTTCCCATGATCTAAAGCTCCTGTGGTGTAAACGCCAACACTCTACCAGTGCTTCAAGCCTGCAGACACTGGTACACTGGTGCACTGCTAACCGAGCTAACTGAGCTAACAGCAGCTACATTTATTAACAGTTAGCGGTGATACGCTGCCCCCATTTGTTTGGATTATGAATTTTGTGAAGGCGTCCAATTCTTACATATTATGCCTTTAAACACCATTTATAACATTCTGTTACTAAAAAAGATCCCAGCCTCCCATCAAAACAACCAGAGTTAAAAAAGAATGTTGTCTCACAGTTGAGTTAAGATACATCAGTGTGTTTTCCTCTGAAATGCTGCCAAATGATATACTATACACAAAGCACAGTGAGGGAAATCTGATCGCATGCAGGCTAAAATGACAAATGAAGGTCAATCTCTGGTGGAGCGACACTCAGACAGTCATCTGATACATCATTTATCTTCATCAGCGTTGCTTATTCAAGAAAAGCCAAAATTCATATCTTTCTTACAGTTTTTGATCTTGTAACTATTTGAATATAAATGTATTACTGGCACCTGCTCACAGCATGTTTGAAATGTGAAACATCTCATATCTTGCTCAGATCTTGTAGGAACACAAAGGCATTATTTGTTCCAGATGTTTTCAAGTCTGGACCACCACTTTGTTCTTTGAACAACCTGGATCTGGACCTTTGAGTGTTTGAACAACACATGCCGTTCACTCAAAAACTGTATTTATTCTGAGTTGTGGTTAAAGGCATTTGGCTCACATAAGACTTATTTCTTTATTTGTTGCTTATCATATTACTACCTTCTTATGACTAACAGCACAGAGGGAAGCTTAGCTAAAACAATTTCTTAGCCACATAAAATGAGTCTTAGTCTACCCTCACATGGATGAAGTGGCTCAGGGTTGTGTTGTGGTAAGGAGCAGCCTGTGTTGAACATGGTTTAGATCTAGTGTGTGCGGATGCCAGGGCACACAGATTACTTTGTGGTAACACAAACAACCATACAACCAGTAGTTATGGAGGACTAAAAGGCCCAACTGAAGAACATCCTTGCTTACAGTTTTTACTGTGGTACTGAATTGAATTCAAGTTTTGAGTTTACAATATAAGAAACAATGAAATCAAATTACTGCTCATCCCTTCTTTACATCACGGTCACAGCTGTTGAGGTTGTGATGCAAAAGGAGGGGGGAAAGTCTTTTTATTAAGTTATATTAAGTTTATTGAGTATAATTAACTTGCTGAAAGTTAGATGAGAAGGTTGATACCACTCTCATGCCTCTAAGTTAAATAGGAAGCTACCACCAGCAGACACTTAGCATATCTTAGCTCTGTCAAAAAGTCCACATAGCTGCACATCTAAAGCTCAGTAATAGATACTTTGCCTCTTTTAAATAATCCTTACACAAAACATGCTTTAAAAACAAGATTTTGCAGTGTAATGGGTCGTTTTGCTGTGTCTTCAGTGAGCTGCAGTGACTTCCTGTTGTCCTGTCATCATAATGATGGCAGGCAACCATCAGACTCTGCAAGATGTAACATGTTGATGAGTGAGCTTTAGAGGTGCTGCTAGCTGGATTTTGTTACCTTTGGACAGAGTCATGCTAATTATTTTTCTATGCTAAGCTAAGCTAACTAGCTGCTGACAATACTTTCATATTTAATGGTCACATATGAAAGTGGTATCAATCTTCTCATTTAACTCTCACCAAGAAAGTAAGTGCATTTTCCCAAATGTCAAAGTGCTGCTTTATAAACTGTAGGTACAAAAATAGTTACAAAATTTACAGAATCAGGAGTGAATATTGTCTTGAATCATGCAAGATATGAGATGTCATGCATACACTCACACACACGTGCACACTCTCACACACTTCATAGTAACTTGTTTTCCCAGGAAGCTCGTGCCCTTCACAGTCGGTATGGTAGTAATTTGGCAGAAGCTGCTTCAGGCCATGCCAAAGATCAGTTAAAGAGTGTGTGAATGCTTGGCGTTGTGTGCTTTTGTGAATTAATATATTGGTGTGTGTGTGTGTGTGTGTGTGTGTGTGTGTGTGTGTGTGTGTGTGTGTGTGTGTGTGTGTGCATGTGTGCCATTGTATTTGCTAATGAGAGCTTTCCTGCATAAAAACATGTTTAAGTCTTTAAAATGAAGGAGTTGCTGAGTGATATTTGCCCTTTTAATGTTTATACAGAACACAGGACTATAAAATGGGATTATGTGAGAACAGCAAGATGTACAGTATATTCACATTTAGAGTCAACAGATTTTATGACCACATCTATCTACAGGTAAGATATTAGTATTGTGTCTCATCACTAATTCCCTGCATGACCTAATGTTCCTGCTGTAAACCCTTTTATAAAAGAGTCTAACCACATTGTTTATCATTAGCTCATCTGTCTCCTCATGATTCATAAAACATGTTTTCCTCGAGCGCCTGGATTTTTTTTTTATCCTTTTGTTCTTCAACCCTGTAGAAACTCAACTTGGAAAAAGAGAGGGGTTGAATAGTGTGTCTCACTGTAAACCAAGGGTTGTTAATGTAAATGTTTCTTTCATATGTATGATGTCAATATGTGTCTTATCATGTTCAGATTACATCTATAATAACTCATGTCAGGATTAGAAAGGGATGGTGGGGGGGCCGGGAACCATTGTTTGAGTTTGCTGGTACCGTTTTATTTGTAAGCGTGAAATCACCGGATATTTTTTCAAAATTGAATGAAAACGTAACGTTGCAACATAAACTGAGTAATTGAGACCAGAGGACACTAGTCAAAGCAATGACAGCATCAACAAACAGAGTTAAATCAAATTACTTTAAATGCTCCAAGGTTGAATTTCAGAAGATTTTGTATCTTTTCTGTTGTACATAAAATACAGGAAACACGGTGCTCTCAGTAGCCCTGTAACTGAGAGCTGGTGTTAGTTTTTACAAACATGATTAGAGGTAAGAAAGCAATGTGGAAAATGCTTGTGGTGTCTGGAAACAATGTTGCTCAGCTGTGTTCCTCATATCACCCTTCAGACCATGTTTATCTACCTGCCACCAGTGAACCCGAGATGCCATCACATCAATTTGAGCCCATGCTGAAGAGACACAGTGGGAACACGGCTCAGTGATGATCCCCTGATCCTTTCATGAAGCCTCAACAGGTCCCCGAAATGAGGGCAGCACAATGACTGATTCTGTCCCTGTCACTGCTGTGGCCCTGCTCTGCCCCAGCTGCCTGTGATCATCTGCAACAAGAGACAGAAACAGAGAAACAAACAAGACTCTCAGGGAACCTGTAGTATTGACAAAACAGTATCACTACCCATTACGTTAATTCAAGACTTTCATTTCACTATACATTCCGTACAAATTCCCTGTCTGTGTTTGTTGTTGATCCAGTTTTTGGGATGTTATGACCTGCATCTACCCTCCAGATGATTTGGATTAACTGTACCACGACCTTCACAAATTCAAATCGGCGTACAGTGTGTACTAGTGTAGGTGAGATCTCCTGGTGAGTCAGGGGGATGTGAAGTTATTTGGGTTTTACTCAGGATGGATTAGGAAAAAGGGCAAAACCGGAATCTCCCTCTGGGGCCTAGGGAGCTCCAAAATCACTGTTTGTCAAGGGCTTTGTTGCCAGTTCAATTTCATTTATACTTCATTTCAGATCCACAAGAGCTGCAGCCCAGCTCCATATGGACTAAATACTATCAGGCTCTCAGCGTACATAAGATGATTGATGAAGAGTTTTCAACAGGACGGCCTGCTACACACATTGATTTGATTGGACGTTCATATACACATTGAACTAAATAGGAAGAAGAAAACCTCATTGCTTACATGAAACAACAACATTGTCCCATTTAACTTGCATTGTCTGACGGGCATACCAGAAAATATGTATTTTACTTGGAACACCTCTAGCAACAATTTCAGGAATCATTTTTCATTCTGTCGAAGGCCTTGGATGCCCCAATAAAACACATACACACAGTAGAATTTTGGCTGCCACTGTTTAGCAACTATCTCCTTTAGAGCTTTTAAAACTAAACTGATTATCAGTAGTGGGAACAAACATTTTGTTACCAGGATTCTTTCCAGCACTTTAGAGAGAATACTTGCAGGGGTAAGTGGTCTATAATTATCCATGCTATTTCATTTACCAGCGTTGTCCTTAAACAGGCACTTTGTCCATTTTCAACCACCTTTGTCATCAGTGCAACTTTGGCAATGTATGCAAATGAGCAATGTTAAACTTTGCTTCACCCAGAGCCCAAATTAAAAGCCAAAAGTCTGCCAAAATGGGTCATCTGGGGGATTTCTGACTGCTGTGCTAACTACAGATTGTTGTTTTGCGCCTGCTATGTTCTGCTCTGACATAAATAGCAATTGAATGATTTTATACAGGGCGGCTGTAGCTCAGAATGTCCCACTTTTAGGGTTAATTTAACTGATTATTTGTCTCAACAAATTTTAAAAAATGCCACAACTTAGAGAACTAATTTACTTTCTAAATGATATGTAGTTTGCACTTTTACACAAGTACAGTACATCATGACCCTGGTAAAAGCTAAATTATCATCAACTTTTACAGAGAAGCAATAGAAAGCATCCTGACTGGAGACGTCACCAACTACCATGGTTTGTACATGGCCCAGGACAGGAAGGCTCTACAGCGGGTGATTGAAACTGCCCAGAACATCGCTGGTACCAGTATCAGTGATATCGGTGAAGTGGAGTGTTTGAACAGACCCAAAAGGGACGTCACCCGCCACAGTCTGTTCACTCTGCTGCAATCTGGAAAAAGATACAGTAAGTGACGTATCCGCTGCCGTACCACCAGACCACGAAGCAGCTTCGTCCCTCAGGCTGCGACACTACCTGATTCATCCTCTGCACTCCAGCATAAAATAAGTTTTGTTTTTTTCTAATGTAACACAAAGGGACTTTAACTCACATTTAGTCTTTCAACCCTGGTGTTTTAAAATGACTATCAAATAAAATTATGAACCGTTAAACATCTACATTGTCAAATGTAAACCTAATCACACTACATACTGTATATTGACATATATAATGTACATCACTGACATATATATATATATATATATATATATATATATATATATATATATATATATATACATATATATATATATATATATATATATATATATATATATATATATATATATATATATATATATATATATATATGTAACAAATATCACACACTAACAAACCCTACCTCATGTATAAACTGTTACAGTGATCATTCAACATTTTTTTCCGGCGGTCTTTGCACTCTGCAGTATTACACTGGTGTATTCATGTTTTATAACTTACAGAAACAGTCTGACTTAACACTGTTTTTCGTTCGGTAGTGATTTCTACTGTTTATATCATAATATATTTTGTAACATACTTGTACAGTATGTACATAGTAGTCAAAGTATCAGTAGTTTGTTTACTTTCTGTTAAGCTCTGTTATTATTATTTGAAGGTGTATGTCTATTTCTGACCGAACACATGGGGCTCAAAGGAAAACTGGTTTCAGTTTCCTTGCTTGTGTACCCATACTCGTGTTACTTATATACATCAAATAAAGCTGAATCAGACTCGCACTCTCATGGGAGTTTCAAGTCCATCTGACAAATTAGAAAAAAAAAACCAACAACATCTACATCAGTCTGTGAGCAGAGTAGGGAAGGTCAGGCTGGAGGTAAACACCGCGTGATTTACTATCAGCGGTGTTACCAAGATGAGTGAGCTGGCACGTTGTATTCACTGTGTCACCACAGTACAGTGTGTACCTGGGGGAGAACTGTGCTGAGCAAGTTCAGCATCGTGGCGCAGCAGAAGTGTTAAGGTCAAGAGTGTGAGTTATCTGTCCATCTGCCTGCGCTGTCTCCTGTAGCGTCACACAGCTGCACAAAGCGGCCGGCACTAAATCTGTCATAGAGCACTGTACACTCATCCCTGCTTCACGGCTCAGACTGAAGACACATGCAGGGCTCTCCACAAACCTTTCCTAATCAGGTAAACCCCACCGGACCATTTATTATTAAATACGAACACTGTCAGATGTTCCAGTTAGTCTTTGAGTTCAGTATTTTGTGTAAGGAAGCACATTTTGATCTGTGAAAACACTGTAAATCAGATGAATCCCATTGATTTCAACCCCCTCTAGCTGCAGCGTGCTACCACTGGCATTTCATCATGGCGGAGAGACTGATGATGAAATGCAAATGATGAAGGGAAGGAGCAGTAGTGAAGAGATGGATGGCCTCAGCATCCTCAATCCAGATCAGTTTAAAGGGGTTGCAGCGACATATAATTGATGCTCCCGCAGTCTCATAGGTCAATCGCTACCCAATCAATAACCATCTGCCTGTTTCCAAACTGGTCACTGTTATCTATTCTTAAATGGTGACCTGCCGTTAAAAAATCGATCTGACCTGTGATGGACAGGTTTCACTAAAGGAGGTGAAGTAAATTCTTAAATGTTAACCTCAGTTTGCTGGCTGTATAAGCAGAAACAATTTCCATCACAAAGTCAAAGCAAGCACACAAAGAATGCCGAACAGCTGGATTTAAATTTAGAAACAAGGAGAAATGAAAAAAAAAGACAAAAACAAAACAAATGTGGTGCAAATGGCCACAGTATTGCTTTGGATTAAATGAGGGTGGTCAAAAAGGATTTCTTCATCAGTCTGGTCATGTGTTTTCCATGGTTTGGTTCTGACAGATGAAACATATGATGTGGGAAATGGAGGAATTGCCGGTTAGCCAGGCAGGGAAGTAAATGTGACAACATTTGTGCTCTATTTAATGCCAACTAGCATTTAATTACAAGGTGGGCGGGAGTCTAAGTGTGTCTTACTTGCTATGGTGGCACGAGTCAGAAATAGAAAAAAATAAGAAGAAAATAATGACAGTCATGGTCCTCGCTTCATTCCCCTGCCCACCACCATGTGGCTCTTTGAATCAAATAATGGTTTCCCCATGTCAGACTGGATTGAATTTGTCTTCATTAGATCAGTTTTTTTCAGACTCTCAGCATCTCTTATTGAATTGATTTGATTTGATTCTGTGTTGATAGAGTACCTTGCAGCCCACCTGTCTGTTATCAATAACATGTTTCACTGAGCAAAATCCTCAAGGGGAACTTGAATTTAGAGGACTAGACGACATTTTCTGAGATACACATTCACTTTTGCACTGAGATATGTGTGGAAAGACTGATGCCAATCTTATGTTTGCGTGTTAAATGTTAAGCAGTTTTAAAGCTGTTAAAACTACACCGCCACTGCCTCCAAAGCTTGATTAACTCATTAATCTTGTTCCTGTGAAACGTTCAAAATCCAAACGTCAAAATGACAATCCGCAATCTCTTGACTGAGTAGTTGCCAGGCAACAGATGATGGAAAGTGAATTTTGTTACCATTAATACAAAAATGTGGGTGTCATCAATCTTCTCACCTAACTCAAGCAAAGAAGTCAAATGAGTGCATTTCTACAAGTGTCTAACTTAAACAAGGACACGCAGCACATTACTCTCTCGGCCATCTGGATTATGACCTGCAGAACAGAGCAGTTCAAATGAATCTAAATCAATTAAACTGACAGCATTCACCTCCCTTAACAAACAGCGCAGAGTAAATATTGCCATAGGAAACAGTATTGAATGGGAATCAAGCCTAGCAAAAGATTAGCACATTGTTTCTGGGCACATTTGAAACACTCGTTGGTGTTTCCAGGGAAGAGGTTAGCGGTGCGACTTGATTGGTGGGTTGGGCGCTTGTGTCACAATCAGCTATTAATAACATCCCTGCTGATTTGATTAGCGGGCTGTGGTTCTTAAATCTTGCTCCGCTGCCGATTCACTTTAATTACCACTTCCTCTCTTCCATTCACACTGACAGGACCTCGCATTAATCACGACACAGAGGCGAGCCCTTCACTTTTATTACCGCAGACATCAGCAAAGCAACTAAGCGCACAGCCCACGTGGTTTGGTTGTGGGCACTGTCGTGAATCAGACCGCTCCTTGTGCTACGCCTTCCAACATATTTCCTCACTAAACAGGCTGAATGGCTTCGAAAATGTGCATGTCTTTCATTTTCTTTGCTTTAAAGGTCCTGGAATAGGAATATGGAAGTCGTATTAATCAAGTAGCGCATAAAGAAATATGTCCTACACAAAGAATTTATGTTTTCCATTGCCATTCAGGCATACATTTTATGTCAAGGCAAATGGCCATCCAATTTAAACCACACCACAAGTGAAGCACATTAGCCAACACAGCTGGAGACAGCCAGAGTCCCCTCTCAGATTTACCGTATAAAGGACTGTGTTATTGACTAAACATGGGTTTAGTTTGGCCAATGCAGTCTAGGGGAGATGTAGACCATTAAACACTGATATGGAAAACTGTCACTGGCTTTCTCTGTGACAGAAATGTTTTATGGGTAAAGCAGCCACAGAAATGTTCCAGTTTTACCGTTTGCTAAGACAACAAGAAGAAAGAAGAGGAAGAAATTCCAGTTCTCAGAAATCTCAGGAATACATTTGATTGAGTAACTGTCCAGTACTGGATGTGTTTCCTGGCACCTGTAGACTTCCAAGCTGCTGAATTACATCATGACATTGGACTGAAGGTTAACTGCGAGGAGAAATATGTTAACGCCTCTGCTGTCACGGTGTTCTTACTCTGATCTTGGGGAATATAGGGCAAGATCGTTTACCGAAAAGAGTCCAGAGAGCTCAGATTGTTCTGTGCTTAAAGTTTTTTAAAAAGCCTGATGTGCTCATTTTTGATTAAGCTTTAGCACTCAGTCAAATGTGCGCTGCTGTGCTTCACATACCGAAATCCAGTCTCGCAAATCTTTTGTCGGATTTATTGCAAACGGAGCTGTTGTGCACATTTGAGAAGATGGTCTGTGACAGGACGAGTGAATGAATGAAGGACAAAATGAATGTCTAAAACAAGCCAAGCAGCAGGCAGGGAGCCTGTGCTTGTACTTGTGCTAAAACAGCATGCATGTCTGTGTTTGGACGGCCACAGAGGCTGGCGTCCCAATCACTGTAATTTCTTGCATCCTTTTTACTTAAGATTTCATGGAGCGCTCGTCTCCCTCCAACTTCCTAAACCCCAACAATTAAATCCTGACAGAGATCATAAATTTCCACATAACAGCCTCATTGTGTTGGCTCTGCTAGTGCTAGTCTCCAGTTACTGTGACATACTGATCCATTTCAGAGGGCCTGTTATCAGTGTCATCCACTCTGGTGGCAGATAATACCGATGCCGTGTTGGGACATTGTCTTTGTTGTCCTGTTTTACTTTACTGGCCCGGAGGTCAAGCAATTTATGAGGCTGAAGAGACAAAGATAGAGAAAGGAATTCATAATGTTGCATTCAGGCCTGGGAGCATTTCACAGAAACATTTGTTTCACTGTGTCAGATCCTCGACCAGCCACTGACCTCGGTTTGAAAATCTTCAAGGACATGGAAGCAGCGGAAACAGCAGGGTGATCACGTGTAGCAGAGGAAGAGACGTCCTTTGAGTTTTAACCATTCTCCATTTTCCTAATGTTTGAATGTAATCATATCTTTCTATTTTTAGACATATCTATGTTGTGCTATTACATTGCGCTAATCAATAGAAAGAGGTATGGGGCAGCAAAAGTGGAAAATCACTCCCTTGTGTGCGCCTCTGATAGAGTGACAGTTCAGACTGGAGCCCACTGACAGACTGCTGATGAGAAGAGAAAAACGACAACAACTCTACAGAATGCTGGAAGCTCTGTGACGTAATGTTCACCATCTATAGTTACTATTTACTTTACATATTAAGGTTTTTACATACTGTACATTTGAGTTAATGTTGTACATGATGTTCACCAGTGCTGCTGAAACAGTTAGCTAAACTATCAGAAAGTCGATTGAAAGAAAATGTATTGTTCATTTTGATATGTTTTAATTTTGTATTGTGGAGGTTTCACTCTGGGCGTTGGGTGGTTGCAACAGCATTTCTCGCTATCATGATAAATTGTACAATTTAAGCAATTAATCAGTCCATCAAGGAAAAAAATCAGCCTATTGATCCATAATGAAAATAAACAGTAGTCGCAATGCAATGCTTACAAAACATTTCTAGAGCTTAACAGCTGCAAAAAAGAAAAAAAAAGAAAAAAGAAAGCCGAAATTTATACAGCTCCATCCAACTCTTCTGGTGTAATTTTACACCCTCGATTCTGCTTGGAATCAGGCTGTGCGCTAACTCTTTTAGCTTTGCAGCTACAGTGAAGATTTTGGCTTAAGAATTGGTTTAAATAACATATTTTCAGATCAATTTGAGGGCCTGTGGAGCACTTTGATGGCACCACAGTAAGTGGTTGTTTTTTTTTTCTAGTTTAAAACAAGTCCCCATCTACTTCAGTTGTTCAGGAGAATACCACAACAGTTGTGGTATTCAGAGTTTAGTTTCCATCTGCATAAGGTACGGTATTGTACTGAGTTACTGAGTTGAGTTACATCCTAAATGCAGGACTTTAGTATTCTACGGTGTGTTATAAGTCTTTTCCGTAAGTAGGATCTGTGGGATCGGAATACTACTTCTGACACCGAATATGATATAAGTCTGTTTGAATCTGTTCTGCTATGGGATCGTACCGTATCATGTTGGTTAGCTCGTAGGACTTTTCCATCAAACAACTCTGTGTTTAGCGTGAATGATAATTCTTTAATATCCCATTTAAAACTTTTACGAAGAACACCACAATCATTGTAAACCTAGTTTTACTGAGAATAATGGCTCTGAACATCCTGCTAAATGTAGTCGTTTGGAAAAAAAAAAAACAACAAATCAAGGCCAAACTTGAGCAAAGACATTTGTTCTAGCACGTAATGAGAAAATGTTTGGAATTAAAGTGATGTGCTCCAGGACCTTGAGCTTGACACATCCATTTGAAACTTTGAAGCCTTTGCTTTCTTTCACAACATGTCACATTGGACGACCGAATGGGCCAAATCCACTGTAGCGCTTCTGTCTAAACACCTTTGTTCTGTCTGCCCGATTGCTCCAGCATATATAACAGGTCAGGAAATCTTTAGGCACATTTTGTTTCTGTGCAGATATTTCTATTCTTATTATAGGCATAACATAAGTTAGATTACTGTCAAAACACAGACAAACCACCATCCTGAGCAACCAAATTTTCCTCCATGTTGTTGGATACGGTTGACAAATATTTGCTGTGTCACGTTATCTCTGTCATTGCTGTTGCACACTGCTGACTGTTGCGAGGCAGGCCCTGCTAATGCCTCTTCTTAGTAACCCCAGTTCTGCAACAAAACAGCATGATTGCACCGTTTCTGCCAAAATGTTAACCTTGACCTTTAACTTGAAATCTGCGTTGCCTCTCCGAATAAACTTCATCTCACTACTGTCCCCGAAGAACACAGGTTTTTTTCATGCGTTTTTTTAATGTTGACAGTATTGAGCATTATTGGATTTCACCGTATTTTGCTTTGCAGACTTTGCAGTCTGTCTTGCCGCAGTTAGCCCTCCTCCCGGAGACGAACAGTAGGCAAAACAGTAACTGAATATTAGAAATGACCTCTGGGGTCCAGCCAGACAGTCAGACAGCAGTTTTTTAACAATTTGCACTACAAGGAGCGTGTGTTTCAGAGTAGTTGAACTTGTTTCTCTCCTTGACAGCTGGTTTGCCTCCCTTGGCCGAATATTCTCACGCAAACATTCCACTGTCTTTTTTCTCTGGCCGGCTGTTTCTCAGGCGCCCAGACAGATAGCATGTGGCTTTCCACTCATAACAGCCAGCATCTCCTTAAAATGATAATGAGGAATGCACATGCACGTGGCCCCCTGGTCGCACTGACTTCATTTACATGATGTTGCGTTGTTCAGCTTAAACCAGCACAATGGATTTGTGAAAATAACTGTCATATCTGAATACCCTTGCTGTAATACGATCAAAACCATTTTCAAATATTTGATAGAGTTTTTGAGAGTTAGCCTACTGGCAAACCAAAGTCCTGTCAGCTTCAAAGCTTCTGAAATGGTAAGAAATCTAACTGACATAAAAGCATGTGCTCTGCAGAATGTTTTGGCAAAACCGGACATGTAAGGAACGGTTAAACATTTGTGGTGGGAGAGTTTCGAGTCTTGGAGCCAAGATGAAATAGTTGTGTGCACATGCAACAAGAAAACTTGCTCCTCCATCGCAGAGCGCTTCAAAGGTCATCAGGTATGCAGTCGGAGGGTTTTTGTCTCTTTGTGGTCAGTGGAAAGGGTGTAGAAGGAGCCTCAGACCCATAAACCCCAGACTTAGTATTGGAAGAGCCAGTGGGCTGTAGAGGCCAAATGGCACCATTTGTGGGAGCAACTGATGAGGAAAATGGGGGCAACAGGGTCTCCTGTCAGAACGGCAGGAAAAACACACATGGCAGCCAAACGCTTGATTGTTGCACTTAGTCTAAATGGGTACTGGGAAAGGAAGACAATCAGACATGGATTTTTGGCTCTTTGGTCCAAGATCAACACACGCTGAAACCTGCCGATGTGTTAATAAAATAAATGCATCATTCCAGTGTACTAATAGAAAACAATTTAATTCAACACGGACTCCCCAATTTGCCATGACTGTTCTGTCTGAATTCCTTCCATGGGCTTTGAAATAAACAGCGGTTTAGTCGGAACTGCTTCTGTTTTGACTGTCTTTTAACTGTTATGTTAATAATAGTCAATGCTCTGTCCAAATGACGGACGTCCGACTAAAAGTATTTCAACAACTACTGAATGGGTTGCTCTGAAACATAGTAAAGACATTCATGGACCCCAAAGGACGACTCCTAACAACTTTGAAAACCCCCTGACTTTTTGTAATGCCAATATCTTGAGGTATTTGTTGCCTTCATTATGGAGACGACAGCAGAAAATTCTTCTACCACTGGTCAGAGAGCTATACAGATTTGCTCATGGTGCCCACAGGATCAATCCTAACAACTTCGTTGTTTGATTGATTTGCTGATTGGTTTTCAACCTTGATTTTTTTTTTTTCTCTGGCGCCTCTGAAATATTGGCATTGTTAAGTAACTGCTGTACCTAAGTAAAGCTTCACAGAGCTGTCAGCATGACTGTAAGCTTCAAAGTAAAGATCAGGAAAGTGGTTCTGTATACAAACTAATTGTGAAAGCACCGTGACATTACCCAGCGGTTTGTGGACCATTTTTGGATGGAAGGGTGGAGCTGGGGAGGAGATCATGAGTGGATCTGACTAAGAACCCAAGGACAGGTGAGGCTCATCTCCATTTGCTCTAATGGAACATTTATTCAAAGCAATGGTTGTTAGTTGCAAACACTGGCAGCTCAATACCGCAAATCAATAAATCATGTATTAACTACAAAGTGCCAGACATCGTACTTCTGTCTCTGTATTCATACATTTAAATCGCTTGCTTAGAACATCCTGGAAGTCTCTCTGAATCACATGACGATCGGCATTTTGAACTTCCGTTGCTGCAACTCTCTCTATTCAAGGGCTCTGGTGCTTGCGACTTGTCGGTCACAAGGTAGCCACGCCCTAAAGCGTACCTTGCTTTAACATCTATTTAAATATGGAACATCATGTTGTATCGAGGCAGACTTGACAGAAGTGTGGAGACTATAAATGCATTAGTAAAATGTTCACTGAGGCAGTAGATCAAATGAGAACTGAGGTCATTTTCTCATACACTTACATGCAATCAGATTTTTTTTTTTTAAACTGGTTAAGTAGCCCCCTGCTGTCCATTAGCAAGAATGCAGGTTTGCGGCACTTCTCTGCTGGTTTTGCTGTTCAACCCCTGAAGAGCCATCCCTGTTTTATACAGTCAACTGTAAACTTTAGTTTAGGAAGGTGGTTCCATGTCCAGACCAAACATGTATTTTATTTAGTGTTGGGAAACTCCCAGCTCACTGTCTACTGGTGTCAGATGTGTTTGCCTTCTTCACTACTTACACACCTCTTTCTACAGATATGCTCTCACAAATGAACCATGTTTCCCTGTCCAATCACACTCTGTCTTCAAAAACAGTTGTCAGTTCACATACTTACTACTTTTCCTCCAAGTGCAAGGCTTTCTAAATGAATAAATAAAGAAACTATAAAAATAAACAAAAAACCATCAATGTGTCAGTGCTGACCTCCTCTCTCCGGCCTGTGAACCGGCAGCCGATTTTGAGATGTTGCATTTACTCTGTTTCCAAACCACAACTTGTGCAACTATGTGTCCAGCTGGGCTGCCAGCTCCCCCGTAAGATTAAAACAAACATGACCACCTGTCAGGCACATGCAGCCAGGACCCAAAACCAGACATACGTGGAGGTTTTCCCCACTCAGAATGTCAAACGAACAGAAGAAAAAACTGACATGTTTTTCCTTAATGCAGCTGCAAAAACCTTCAGGACTAACATCTAAGTCCTTGAGGAACATCTGGATCTCTCCTGTTTGTGAATCACTTTTCCACAGTTTTCCTACTAGCTTAACATAACATTCAGGTATTTGGGTCCAAAATAAAAACACAGAAAAATATCTCATAATCTAACTTAAAGGTATACTACGTAGTTTTGGGGAAAATCTTCATCTACTGATTTTCTTTTTTTTACACTATTTCGTACTGTTGTACCTTTCCTAGCTTCAAACCGTGTTCTGGTGACCTTATTCTAGGAACAGCTTCTTTATTCAGTTATGGAAAATAAAATAAAATCTGCATTACTACTGTTGCAAATATTAAGTTTGAATTTCTTCACCAAAACTGCTTAATTTACCCGTAACGTAACCTTGCTTTCCTTCCTTCTGTCTCCTTTGTGATGGAGACATTTATTCTGAGAAAAGAAACAAAATATCTCTGCTAACATGCTGATAAACAGCATATCTATCATGTACTGCATCTTTATGGATAGATGATACCCCAGAGTTTATTTTGAGCACAGCAGAAAAAAAGGGGGGTAGAAGTAGAAGAAACTGAATCTGTTCACATCGACCCAGTCTTCAGAAAAAAACAAGAAGCTGAACAATGTCTTAACCCCTCCAAGAAGTCAAATCCAACGTTAATCTTGTTAGCAGAGTCATGATGTGAAGTCTGAACATTATGGTGACGTTACAAAGGTGACAAATGTAAATATAAGCAGGGCACAGTGTGCTGCCTAAAGATTAAAAATGACAGTTTTGAGATAGTTTCTAAGAAATGTAGGTGACACACATGAAGTGAGTAAGGAAATGAAAGAGTGCTGCAGAGTGACTTAACTTTTAACATAAACACAGACAGCTTCAGAAGGCGCAGCAGAGGGCTGAGACGTGAACTTGACTCAGGAGGCGCGCAGCACAGCACAGCAGCAGAGACGCCCACACACACACACACACAGACACACACACTGAAGGCAGAGACACAGACGCAGGGTTATAAAACCTCAGCTCGGTATGTGAGCGTCAGAGGGGACACTTCACTGCCATGAAACACACCGGCACGTTGGGACATGGGAAATACTCTGCAGAGGACGTTAATATCTCGGAGTTTACCGGAAGGAAAGATGCTCTCTGCTCTTAAGAAAAAGACATGTTTTCATCTGTCTGTGGACTTTGCTGGGATCATTTCATAGATCTGAGTGTCTGTCTGTGGATTTCTGCTTCTACCCATCAGCTGGACTGAGAAAGACATCTGAACTGAGCAGTGGTGAGTCATTTTTTCTTGACTTGAAATCTGATGATAAATAAGAATAAAGTCTACGAAGGAGATTGCCTGAATGTATAGCATCTGACAGTGATTTGATAAATCTGACTTAAAGGCTTTTGTTTTTATCATAGTTGTCCTGTTCATACTTTCTTACATGTTGCAAAAGTTACATTTTACATAACATTTTGCAAACAGGTAGCCTCCACTATCTAATGGCATTTTGTCCAAACTTGTGAAGTGAGAGTTGGTAACCTGTAGGGATGAACAGTAGGGCTATAGTGTTTCTAAAATCAATGAATATGAATAATAAATAATTAATGAATAAATCAAACAATTAACAGACACTATCTGATCACATATCACAGTAGACCCCGTGATAATCAGATCTGAGACACTGTCAGCAGTTGGTAGGCTTTTCACAAAGGCTCATTCTGGGGGAGAAACCCTCGTAACTGCCTTGTAGGGTTGCCGCAGTAAACTGGTTTCATGGTCTGCTGTGGTATGAAAATTGGCGGTTATCACACAATTTGCTTATCTAGGGATTGGAGCGCTACCATACTAGTGCTTTTAAAACAAATGTCTCGCGCTTGTATCATGTTTCCTGTCTATCAGGTCAAAATATTGTGTAAATTATGATTAAGTGTCTGTGGAACAAAAAGAACTAATTGTAAAACACAGTCATATCGTGATACCTTTCTGAGGCGGTTGTCATGCTGTGAAAATGACACTTTTGCAGCCTTGAAAAAGTCAGTTCATATAAACATATATATATGCCTGCCTGCTATTGAAAAAAAACAATAATATACAATATACACAATATGCCATACTGTGTGTTATGACCGTGTTATGTTAGTGTGTTGATGTGTGTGTGACCTCAAGTCAAAGTAAACCTAAGTGATCACAGTCCATTTAGTTGTAAATCTTAAAAGGAAATATATGCGCTGTGTGGGTTGTAAATTAAATGAAAAGACAACACAAAAATCTTTAAAGTGCTGCCAGAAAAGCCTTGGAGCTCTTCCATGCATTCTCCAAGTGTGTGGAGGTATTTCACACCATTCTTATCATATAATTTAGCCTGCAAGGAAACATCTGCATTCCTGATGTTCCTTCCCCGATTTATTCCCTATTTCCTTTTAATTTCCACTTCTATGCATGTGCAGATGTGCAAATCATCAAATCAGCAGTTCTGTTGATCCACAGCTCATTTGCTTAATACAAATTTCATCCTCTTTCTCTTGCAGCCTCCCTTAGCTATGGACCTCGTGACTTTCAGTGCTCAGTGATGTTAGCGTTGAGCCACTACAACTCCTCAGCCTCCCCGCTCCTCTCTCGGCTCTCCAATGACAGCGCAGGGAAGGCGGAGGCCCGGGTGGCTGTCGAAGATCTGTCGCAGCCCGGAAACGTCACCTTGCCTCAGCCCACCACCAGTGGTGTCATAGTGGTCATACTGTCCATGACGCTGGGCATCATCTCCAACATTGTGGCCCTCTTCATCCTGGTCAGTGCCTACTACCGCCAGCGCCGGCGCACCAAAGCCACCTTCCTTCTGTTTGCCACTTCACTGGTGGTCACAGACTTCATTGGCCACCTGATCCCTGGTGCCCTGGTTCTCAGACTCTACCTCTCTGGAGGTGTGGACCCCGCAGACTTCCACTCCTCTGATAGGATGTGCCAGTTCCTAGGCGGCAGTATGGTGTTCTTCGGCCTGTGCCCACTCTTCATGGGCTGTGCCATGGCTGCTGAGCGCTGCCTGGGTGTCACCAGGCCGCTGCTTCACTCCTCCCTGGTCACCAAAACCCGCACGAAGATCTGCCTGTCCGTCATCTGGCTGGCAGCTCTGTGTGTGGCCCTGCTGCCCTGCTTCCAGCTGGGCTCTTACACCTACCAGGAGCCGGGGACCTGGTGCTTCATCAACGTGCTCAGTGACACTGGGGAGGTGGATGTGGCGTTTGTGGTGCTGTTCTCCGGACTGGGTCTGACCTCGCTAGCTGTGGCGTTTGTGTGTAACACCATCAGTGGACTGACGCTGGTGCTCGCTCGGCTCAGGAGGAAGCCCAGCTCCCATCACTCAGCCAAGTCCCACGACATCGAGATGGTGGTGCAGCTGGTCGGCATCATGGTCACCTCGTGTATTTGCTGGAGTCCTCTGCTGGTGAGTATCAGAAAGCGCAACGAGGGGGAACCATACAGGTCGTCGGGTCACTTTGAGATGGCTTACACATCAATAGGTCACCCACACAAGTTAGGGATTAGGGCTGGGTTCACAGTGTTTGATTGACAGCCCCCTTGCTGTCTGTTGGGGCAATTTTCACTTTTCTTATTTGTGCATATAGTTTGGTGACAGCATAATGTCCTAATCAACCAGGGTGACTGAAAACACCTGTGTGGATGTGCAAGGGTGCTTTTTACTCCCCGTATTCAGCTTGTGTCACGCAACAGACCCTTTTCAGAGCAGATATTTTAACTTGTCAAAGCAGAAACAGCACAGGGTGGATAATGTTAACAATAGCTCAAAGTGGACCTGTCAGTGGGTGAGCATGCACAATATCATCGCCTTGGAACAAGTTCACCAAAATGCAGTGCACCCATCATTAATGATATTAATTCCACCTGTGCGTGTCCTGCTTTGAAATGTCAAACAGTCTGCCGTGAAAAATTCTACATCTGTTTCAGATCACCTCAAAATTAAACATGTTGTTGAGCTTTTTGGGAAAAAACATACAAACCTTGTGTGTGTGTGTGTGTGTGTGTGTGTGTGTGTGGTTTGTAGCGGTTACATCTCATAGGTATGCAATAGCACGCTGGTAAGGACCAGAGAGACAGTCGGCGTCTTTATTTCATTTGTCAAAGATTTTCACTTTCCACGTTACTTTGTTGTGGAAACAATAGCTGTCAAAGAAAGGGACTCAAATAGACCTGAAATAAATAAGTGATCAGGTCTAATCAGTGTCAGTTCAATAGGATCCTAATGAAAACCAGGGACGGAACATAGCTAAGTAAATGTTATTATTAGATACTTTGAGAATTTTACCCTAACACTATCCGTATGACTGACTCTCACTTTTACCAAAGTCAAAAAAGATAAGTTGATATCTTTACTTATTGATAGCTTTGATGAGTGATGCATCCTGTGTGCAATCAGCAGGAAGATAGGGTCTGCTGACAAACACTGATTTCAGATTCTGCTGCAGTTTATTACTGAGCAGATCAATACCTGCAGCATTCATTCTCCATCTTCTTTGCCCCTGTTGTCACAACACCTGCCCCTCCAGCTGTTGCGTGTGTGTTTGTGTGTGTCCTCATTTGTTCGGACAAGTTGCATTATAAACATTTGTTATTATTACCGCACAATATTGCCTTTTTGCCAATATCTAATATGCAATATGCCAATGCTTCCCAATTGATTTAGGCTGATGCTCATACTTTTTTCTATCCATTTTGTCACCTAATTGCAGAGAGCATTAGGTCTCTACTGTAGTGGAAATGATGTATTGGTAAGCCTACTCTTATTGTGATGGCCCACTAGCAGATCCAGACATTCAATATACACATTCACTGGGCAGAATAAGCCGATTGGTCAATGGCTCACGTCTCATGTGCATAATTTACTTCTCATGTTATCATGTTGGAAGAAATGTAGATTTCAGCCGGTGTCCTTATTTCATTTCCAAGCCTTTGTGGGCCGATATAGATGACATGTTGATATCTTTGAGGATCCGTACATGATTTTTAACATGCATGTGATAAAGTAATCATATGGCACATTTCTCCCCCTCACATGAAAGTATGTTACAGCTCTTAAGAATAAAAAATACTGGTATCAACGGTGATTTTTCAGACCTGCATCCGTGCTCTCACTACAAAAATCAACATCGGTCCTGCCTGATTATATTTTATGAGTGCTTATACAGAACATCCATTTGTTGTTTTTAAAAAAAGTGCTTTAAGAAGCTGTTTGCTGTTGTTACAATGCAACACTGATATTTTTTGAGTAGCTGTAGCTTCAGTGCAGTGTTTTTGCTCTGTCATCATGTAATCATCCGAACCCCGTGTCTTGCCTGCAGATCTTGGGCCTGATGTCAGTGATCCGCTCCTACACAGGCTCTATCGGAGAGGACCTGTCCAGCTATACAACCCTGATGGTGATGGGTGTGAGGCTGGCCACGTGGAACCAGATCCTCGACCCCTGGGTCTACATCCTGCTGCGCCGCACCGTCCTACGCAAGATCTACCTCATCGCCAAGTGCCAGGCAGGCCTTAGGGGGAATATGTTAGGCCGCTGGGAGCCCTCCTCCTTCCCCAGCTCCGAGAAGAACGAAGTCAACCACGTTTGAGCTGAGGGAAAGACTGATGGTGCATTTTGTGGATGTACCAATAAGCATACCAAGAACTTGGCGTACAAAGGCATGTAGCATCTGGAAGGAACCTACTTAGTGGCTGTGATGATGGAGCCAATCACATCAGACATCACCCTGACATTTCTTGGCTGGCCCACTTTGGAAATGTTGAATGAATTAAATCAAAATATCTTCTTCACACACGGTATGAGTTTGCCAGTGTGTTTATGGCCTGACCTTACAAATGGAAGCTAGCTAATGCTGTGATTTTGCACAAAACATCATAAACTTTCTCCTGTTTACTTATAATAAGTGACCATTCCTTCCTGTTATATTCTCATCTGGAAACTCGTGGCCACAGTATATGAATGCAGTACTAACACGTTCTGTCCCGAGAGACTCGAAGGTGTTGTGCTTTTGTTTTTACCAGCTTTGAAAGTAAAATGAATGAATTGCACAGTCAGACTGCAGACAAATGCAGAGTTGAAGTGTATTGGTGTGACCATCAGAGGGCGCTCCAGAGTAACACCAGAAGTATTTAGTGTGTATTTTTTCTGCTGAATGTATTTCATAGAGGAATGTTAATATTCAAATACTGTGGATTTTATGTATATTTCAATTTAAATGTGCTTTCCTTGTGTTTATGCATTGCTTTATGTGAAATATTGTAAGATTGTATAAGTTATTACTTGAATTGTGCCCTCAATTTACTGAGGATATGTAAAGAACTTTAAACTGAATGCAAATAAAACAGAGCAATGTGACCTTATTCTGACTTTTTGCATTTATTTTGGATTAATATTTTTCTGCTGAATAAATGTGATCCTGAGTGTAGTGTGTATGTTTTATATGTCAGTCACATTTTGAATTACTTTGATCAGTGGCAGAGTGAAATACAACAAGAGGTTATATTGCGGTACTTCAGTATCCTCTGAGAGCGGCCTCCTTACTCAAGTATTAATGATTAAAATCTGTACTTTGGGTTTTGCATGCGTACACTGTAAAGAATTCAGTGTGATGACAGTTTGATCTGCAGCAGGGATTTCCTGCAGTCATTCTGGACTTCAATTAGATGACGGTGATGGCAAACAGAAAAGGATTATCCACAAAGGTCATGCAGATTAATAACATATCAAGCCAAGAAGATTACTCCAGCAAATGATTTGGTGCATTCTTGATTCAGCCGCCTCTTCAACTGATTCCTTAGTAAAGCAAGTGTGTAGGCAGGTGGCCTGGCCCTGCTGTGAGTAAACTTTAGGTAAGGTGACGCGCATTAATGAAATACTTTTATTATGAGTTTCCTATTTCATCTGTTTCCTCCCCTGCACAATCTCCTTCCAATAACATTCACATGATTTGCAGCTGCAACATTTTTTCCTTCTTATTCCACAACCCTATCTGCCAAACTTCAACTGTTGGAAACAGTCAGTAATATCTATAGCCCGCTCCGATGTGTTTTCACCATGAGAAGTGCTCACGTAGCACTGTGCTGGTCTGTAAATGGCACAACAGATGGTGTATTCTATATAACAACTATAATAATAATACATCTGAAGTGCTGAAAGAAGCATGCATGCTTTTACTTTTACTTAAGGTTAAGTACCAATACAGTACATCATTCTAAAGATAAAAGTAAACATCCTGCATCAGAAGTCCTACATAAGTAGAAGAACAAATATATTAGCAGCAAAATGTTCTTAAAATATTCAAGTACTCATACTCATTTTGTCATCCCTGCAACAGACATATTATTGTATATGCTATGGTTCAGTTGTTGATACTGAAGCATCAGTGTGCACTTTAATTACCAAATGTACTGTTGTAATTAATTACCAAATGTACTACCATAGCTAGTTTGCATCATTAAGACTACAGATGGTTTGGGTGGTATAGTCCAGTGGATTAAAAAACAAAAAAAATATAATTTTAAAAATAAAAATATAAAGAGATTTTTGCTTTAGTTTGGTATGTAATGGACAATAAAATACATGAAATCAGGGAAATGTGTCTTTGGTGGAACTGCTAGAGACGTGCTAGAATCTGAGATGTGGCAAGAGGCCCCAACGCTGCTCTGTTGTGTGAGGTCACATGGTTTTTGTGTTCAATAAATATGTAAAATCTTAATCTGAGAATTGACTTTAGCTGTCCAACAGATGCGGAGAAAAAGTTGGTATATTTCTTTCTGAAATATAATAAAACTGTAAAGTTTACTGTAAATAAGACTATTTCTATTCAATGTAAACGAGCGCCTGTGTTACATCCTCCGGTACGCCAGGTGGCGGTGTGAACCTAAAGGCACCGCGCGGAAACACGCCAAGAAAGACGAAGAAGAAATCAAGCGACCCTCTGCAGGTTGACGGCAACAAAAAGGTGGCATCGTTATCGCGAAAAGGTGTACACCTGTTTATTCACTTGTTAACAAAGGTGAGCGCTAAATGAACGACCAAACTCGGTCAGGAGTCAGTGGCAATGTGCGAAAAGGACAAAAATGTGGCATGCTGTCAAATGTAAGCTAACCTGCTAGCATAAAGTGGGCGGTCAATGCTGTAAACATTAGTTCGCTAGCCAACTGACTGTCCACAGTGCTTCAGTTCAACATGACCTGAAGATAAACTGTGTGATTATTGCACAGCCATACAAGATCACGATCGTTTAGTTTGAGCCGAAAACAATGATAAATGCACACCCTGCACATTACAATAAGACGAAGCGCCTCAGTCCGCTGTGCAAGTCACCTGCGTAACGTTAGCAAACAGCTGCCTGCACGAACGCGCATGCGGACAGCTTGATGTCATTCATGACATTTGGTTGGAGTGGTCTCATACCGCAAGTGATCCAGCAGTTCAATAACTAATAAAGGGGTTTCCATCTAAAACAGGCGCGGTCTGGCTTGGGTCTGGACGTCGTGACAACATGGCCGCTGCTTCAGCGTGGGATGAGCATCAGGCGTACGAGGAGCTGCTGTACTGGGACAGTCTCATTCAACAGGGCCACCGGCTCCTCCCGCATGACTTTGACAGGTACGCACACAGTATGCTCTGTATGGTTAACTAAAGGGTGCTAGATGGAATCAGAGGCTAAAGTGACACTCACATGAAGGCCATTGAATCTGTATGGCACACTTGATCGCAAGTGAACTTTTCATTTCAAGGAAAATGTAGCTTATTTAGTCATTTTAAAAGACCAATAATAACAAAATAATGTTAAAAGATGCACAGTAAAAGACAGATAAAGAAGTGTTGAACATCACAAACGTAGAGACACACATGCAAGAACATAAAAGGTTTCTGTTTGTCTTTGAACGTGGGGCACACTTGTGACAGATCGGATGATAAATGAGCCAATGACTAAGGTTGATTGTTGTGTTGCTTGGCACTCTGCTTCACATGCCTGCTATTGACATGAGCTTGAGCCTGACTTCTGAGCTGTCCTCATTGTGTCATTTGGCCCGTGCAGGTATGAGGAGCTGCGTTACTGGTATGACTGCCTGTGCTACGAGGAGGAGCTGAGACAATACCATGACTACATCGCTGCTATTGAGGAGATTGAGGACACGCGGCATCTTGAGGTGCTTGTTTCAGCTTCTTACCTGAGTCATTTAATCCGCTTCTTGAAAACGCCGCATGAAGACTGAACATCTAATGCTTTCCATCACCACTTTGTTTCCTTTGTACCCTAAAAATATAGCTCTTCCTCTTGCATGAAAGCTGTATCTGATGCATGGTGATGTTTCTTTTTCCAAAGGTTTTTTTTTAAATCATGCACTTCCGAACTGTTGCCACTAATAGTTTACTTCCCTGTATTATTTTTTATTTTGTATATATTGCGTGAGATTGCTTTTTCACTGGAGTACATTAAAGTAGCACAAGATTGATTACGGAATTCAGTCTGTTTGTTCCAAAAATCAATTATTAGCATATGACCACAATATTAATGTAAGAAACATTTGTTCACATCTACACTAAATTGTTCTTTTTTTTGACATAAATTATGTTACTTTTAATTAAGGAACCTGTGGCTCCCCCGGTGCACATTCGATCGCAATATGATCGGCACGTGATGGCTAAACACTCTGAAGTGTACCCCTCACCGGAGGAGCTGGAGGCGGTGCAGACAATCGTATCCCATGTAGAGTGTGCTCTTAAGACGGTGTCTGACCAGATAGATGTTCCAAAAGATGACAAAGAAGATACAGAGGCAGAGAGGTGAGCGATGCATCCACATAGTTTGTTGCAGTTGTCCCAGTGATTAAAAAGTATATCAGAATCCATTACCTAAACAGTTTGTCCTTTTTCCTAAATATAATGACTGTATTCTTTTTTTCCTCCTCACAGTTCAAGTAGTGATTCAAAGGAGCGTCTCCTGCGTGGAGTTATGAGGGTCGGTTTGGTGGCTAATGGACTGCTACTGAAGGGAGACAAGGAGCTGGAGCTGGTGTTGCTCTGCTCAGACAAGCCTACTATCACGCTGCTTAAGCAAGTGGCTGAAAAGTTGACTGCACAGTTGGAGGTAAACGTGAGTACCTTGAGGGGTTTTATATCATCATCCAAATGATTTTTGTTTCTTGGACTTTCAGATTCCTAACTTTTTGTTCCTCTTCAATAGGAGATTTCAGCGGGGACATATACAGTAAGCCAGTGTCCAGGGGATGCAGCCATCGCTGTGACGAGCACCAAGTCGATCCTGACTCTCACTATCCACATGACATCACCTCTTGTCAGAGTGGTGCCAGAGAGCACAACTGAAGAAGAAACTGAAGGTACATATGTTGGTCCAGACTCCGACTGGACTTCAGTTACCACAGGCCTGATCTGTGTGTTCTCAGTATGCAGACACTGTACTGCTCCACTGATCTCCAACACTGCACTGCCAATCAAAACGCCACTCGTCCATCCTCATCTCATTGAACCTCAGTGGAGCTTGTACAGTGACTGTCTCAGACCGATGCCAGTGAACAACCAATGAATGTTGGCTCTTCACTCGCTCGAAAGTCCTGTCGTCGTCTTGTGATAAACTGGCGTTTGCCAGCACTACACCTCCTTAAGTCGCTGATACCCTCTGCACTTGTTGTTGATAACAATGCCAGTCATAAAAACAACTTTGTTTATTCTTGCTGAATTGTTTTCATGTTTTAAGTGAAGGCTTTTCAAGAATAACAAGTCAAAGCGCGCAATGCATGTACCTGATGCTCAACATGTACATTTGGCACCAACTGCAGCAAAACTGATCAACAATGAGAAGAAGCTGAGAAAATAAAAAATTGACCAGACAGGGAAAAAAGAACACAAAAAATGTTATCATCATTCAAAAGTTATGTGTTGGTTAGTGGAGTGTTTGTGAAGCCTGAACTGTATTCACGTGGGAGTCTAAAGCTTTAGTGAGCTATTAAAAGGTCAGGGGGAGTTTGCCAAAGCCCCATTTACAGAACCATACCGGTCTGAGTGCAGTTTTAGTCCATTTACTACACTGCACACTGGGGCTGCACATTGAAAATAATGACACAATTTTAATTGTGATGGCAAAGTATTACTGACATTTCATGTTTGAAGGGCTTACTCTGTTGCTTCAAATCAAGCACTCCCTGTTAGTCGGTGTTTGTCACGACTAATGATAAACCTTTCATAAAACAAATACATCTCAAAGAAAATGATAATGCATTCCATCTTTATTTAAAAAAGAGCGTGAGGCTCAGGGAACTACTATGACTGAGCATATGGTTAGCTCACCAGCTACAGCAGTTCACATCTGGTCCTGTTAGCAGTCATGTAAAAGTGTCAATACTTAAATCTGAAAATACTCCATTTCAATTAAACATCATGGATTTGCAGCCTGAAATGCAACATGAAAAACGAACAGGCTTAACAGCACTGTATCAATGAGAAAGCGTAATATTGAGGCCAGCAAATAAAAACAATACAAAGAATACCGTCATCCTCCAAAATATCTTTGACCACCATAATATTATGAATTAACACTGCAAAAATATAATAATAATAATAATAATAATCAATAACTCATCCAGTGACAGCATAATAATCAGTCAGCATGAACATATGACTATCATCGCCTTACAGTCAAAGTACAGTCAATTTTTAAGAAAACACTAATTTCATGTAAAGTCTTACTTTTAAAGGTTTGAGCTTAGTTTTTTCTAAATAGTTACTCATATTTCCAATATATAATTTCAGTAAAATTTTATTGCGATTATAACTTTGGCTATTATTGTGCAGCCCTCTTTGAAGCATATTTTTACGACTGGACATCTGTTTTTAAATGTTTAATCTGTTGTACTGACAGAGACCTAAAATTAGCTGGGGATAGATCAGAACAAATGTGTTGGTAGTGTAGAAAATGAGCTTAAACTCGCGCTATGCTGGTATGGCCCTTTGTTTTTCTGATCTTTCATAAAGCCTGTTTAAGCTACAATTGGATCAGGGACCACATCAGTTTTGCTGCAGTGTGGGGCAGACGTGAAAAACTCTAAATGCTTGTGGTTTACAACTGATTGCCTTTTAGTTTGTCAAGTTTTTTAGGAACGCTGGACCTTTGACCAACTGGACACACTGTCTCAGGACGGGGGTAAAGCAGCAAACCCAAGCCGAGGGGCTGAGGGAACGGGGTATTTATCGTTTACCCAGTGCAAACATTAACAACATGCAATGTTGTAAGTTCTACCATGTCTTTACGACAGTCTTAACATCCACTTTCACAGTAGAACAGTGAGCTGGGATCTGTGACAGGTGATTATTTTACTTGCTGGCACCAAAGATTTACACATTATGTACTTGGGCCCCCCTTTCCCTACTGCTGCTGGTTTGGGGAAAGCTGCTACTCCCTGAGCTGTGAGACAGAGCCGACCCCCTTGGTCAAACTGTACCTTTTCTTCTTACCCCACCTCGTCAATAGAAACGCGAACAGTCAACGATCCGCCGGACGTACTGGACAGGCAGAAATGCCTATCTGCCTTGGCGTCTCTCCGCCACGCCAAGTGGTTCCAGGTTTGCATTCACGTCCTTATTTGTACGTAAGGTTGTTTCTTTGAATTGTCTATATTATTTTCTCTTCATTTAAAGAGAGTACCACTGTTAAGCTGTTCTCTCAGTTGTTGTTGATTGCGACCATAATCTTAAAGGGGACCTATTATTCTCATTTCCAGTTCTATATTTTATTCTGGGACTCCACTAGCCTAGCTTCGCTCAATTTACAGTGCCCCTGAGTTCATCCTTAAGCTCCTGTCTCTTTAAGGCGTCCCTCCCTTAAAGGCAACGTTCCTCTGATTGGACAAAGTTTTAGAAGACCACACAGGGCATCACCCACTGATCTGATGGCGACTTGAGCACTGCGTCATCCAGTGGAGAGAGTACAGATAATACACACCACTAAGCATGGGTAACTGAGCTAATGACAGCTAACGATCTGTTAGCAGCAATTAGTTGCTAATTTAAGCAGCAAGTAAAGCATCTATCCATCATGAAACTTCGTAATCACTGAGTGCAGTCAGAGCAACATCAGAGTCAGGTTGTCATAAAAAAAAGAATTGAAAACTTAGTATTAAGAGCCGTCCTTAGCTAAACCTTAGTGTTTAGCTCACAAGAAAACATTAACCTTATTTGAAACTTCACCTGTTTTAATTAACATTGTAACTTTATATTTGACAGAAAATAAGGAAATACATAATAATTCCCCTTTAAAATGTCAGAAGTTTGAGTTATTTAGTCATGAAGAGTGAATTACTGATCCATACCGATGACTGATTTGGAGAAATCATTGGTATCGACTACAACATATAATTTGATTCATTAAAATGTCCTCTGTCAGACTGAGCTCTCTCAGTATCAACTCCACTCCTGTTTGAAAAGTTGTCTCTGTTGACAAACAGACAGCCTGTGGAGAAAAGTGTGCAATCATTTGTATTAGACTTGTTCTGACCTTTCCATGCTTTGTTTTCGGGGTCAGAAACAGAAGCTCCTCTGACTTAACTGGCTTTTGTTTGTGTCTCCAGGCCAAAGTCAACGACCTGAATTCTGCCGTCGTTGTGATCCGGCTCATGAGAGACTTGTGTAACCGTGTTCCTACCTGGGCACCACTCACAGGATGGGTGAGTACATGATTGTTGTAGTTGTAATTGTATAAACCAGCACAATTTTTAGCAGCTTTGTGATAAAAAATATTGTTTTTCTTTTAATGGTGCAGCATCATGGATAAATATTGTCTCTCTTTTCTGCTTTCATCTCCATGTAGCCTCTTGACCTGCTGGTAGAGAAGGCGATTGCTACATCTGAAAGGCCAATGGGTGCGGGCGAGTCATTGCGTAGGGTTTTGGAGTGTGTAGCATCTGGAATCCTTTTGGAAGGTGAACTTTGTATTCAGTTGTCAAACCAGCATGGATGTTGATACACTGGCGTTAATATGAATGTACTAATCAAACTGCATGTGTGCTAAGACGGCCCCGGTATTAGAGATCCATGTGAGAAGGACGCGGTCGACGCCACAGCAAATCTGACTCCACAGCAGCGTGAAGACATCACACAGAGTGCTCAGGTAAGACAAGGCTACAAAAAATATGCAAACACGCTCATATTTTAGAGCCCTCAAAAAAGTACCTAACTTCTATATTCTCCTCAGTTTGCCTTGAGGCTCTGTGCGTTTGGACAGATGCACAAGGTGTTGGGGATGGACTACAAACCTATAAAGCCACGTAGATCGATGGGAGCCAGCAAAGATGGCACATGTACGTAGTGATGCGTCCTTTCCACTTGCTGTGCAGTTCACCTTAATGAAAGGATCTGTTCTCATATTTGTTTCTGTTGTCTTGCGCAGGCCAGATACCATCTGCCGGCCTGCCAGCTAAGAGACCTTTCTCAGAGGTGGAGAAGGAGGAGGACGAGCCCCATCTCAACAGCAAACAGAGGAAGTATCTCAAGTTCCAGAAGCGCTTTCAAAGGAAATCATGTTAGTAATGAATATCAATTGTCTTATGAGCCTTTTTACTGTAACAATACTTCTTTCACTATGTACATTAATCCAAATGCTTTGGTGCCAGTTCATTATGAACACTTAGCTAAATGTTAAGCAATCTAATACCTCTACAAATGATCATCAATAATGTGAATGACTACTAGGCAAGTTAGCGCAGAGCAGCATGTTTTTATATTTCGGTACTTTTCCACATAAGTTGTTCAAGAGCCATCATGCAATGATCAGTCAACTGTGATTTGTTGAAAATTGGTTTAGCCTTTAAGTATTAACAGATGGATTTGCGTTTTCCTAGCGACCAGAGTGCAGAGTCATGGGGTCAACAGTGCTAATGGTTCTTAAGGTTGATATTACAGTCCCTGAGACATTGACTCATAAGTGTTGTTTTTATTACACTTAATCAGGAATTGTGTGATAATAGAAACTGTATTAATAGGAAAAATTATGTTTTGCAAATGTTCTTACCATTATTATTATTATTATTATTATTATTATTATTATTATTATTATTATTATTATTATTATTATTCATGTGATGAATAAACATTTTTGTTTGTTAAATCTCCAGAATTTTTGAATTTATTCTGCTCAGATTTTTTTTTCTCTTAGCCTTTTTTCCACGTTTCTTTTTCCCGTAGTCACAGATGATTTTAGTATGAATGCTGTGATGCGCCTGAACCAGTACAGACCTGGTCTGGAGTACCGACTTACATCTCAGACTGGTCCGGTCCACGAGCCAGTCTTCACAATGGCTGTAGATTTAAATGGGAAGACCTACGAGGCAACAGGGCCCTCCAAACGAGCAGCCAAGCTTAATGTAGCCACCAAGGCAAGACTCTTGTATTTCTATAATGTATATCTATATTGGTTGGCTTTAAGTTGCATAATTATATGAAAATAGTCTCCTAATTTACCTGCATGGCAACTCACTTATAGGTTACATTGATTAATCCATTTGTCTTTGTGCCAGCTTTAGCCATGGCCGAAGGCTTTATGTCATCAGGTTTATGTCATCAGTCCCAGCCATGTGAATGTAACATGTGAGGAACACCTTGAGCGAATTTCTTAAAATTCAGCACAATTTTCCAATTGTTCAAGGATGAGCTTATACAATTTTGCCGGTCAAAATCATCGTGACCTCAGATAAACAAGTCTTTTGCCATAACTGAACAACTCATATGCTGATTATGACATAATTTCACACAAACGTCTTAATGGATAGAATAAATTGATGATTTTTTAAAAGACTGGTCTCTTCTGCTGTGGAAACACAGTTCAGATCTTACATGGAAGACATGGATTATGACAGTAGCCTGAATTGATAATGGAGAAAAAACTTGACCGTCAGTCATATGTCAAGTGATGAAGTAGGGAAGTACTTTGTAATATACTAACATTACTGTACTAGAGTTAGGTAGAAAGTAAAGTTAAAGAAGAAAATCATTTACTTATTATTAGGACAACTTGCATTGAAACCAACTGAAACGTGGATATTTTTGGGAGAAACCACTGCAGTAATGGCAACTTTTCTTTCTCTCGTCCCTCGGGTTCATGTACTTTCAAAAGGTTAACTTCACTGTGCCATCATAAAGTTCTGCAAAACCATATGACCTAATTTCACTCTCTGAACGTACAATGAACACATTAATAGACATACAGCAGTAGTGCACTACAAGTTTGTGATATTGAGCTTTAAGTGATTGTTGTTTGCACCAAGTAACAAAGCTGTCAGTCCTCTGCTCTGAGTGATTCTCACTGGAAATTATTCACTGGAATCACTTAGTTTTGTACAGTATAGTGGTGACTTCTTCTTTGCGAAAACAGACATTTGATGGCTTTTATTAAATTAAATCTTCAGCTTTATTTTGAGTCTGTTTAGAAATGGATGCAAATTGCAACTTGACCACTGTCCAGAGGTATACAACTGCTGTTTAGCTAGTTAGGGTATTGTTAGTCTAAATTCCTGTTCCCTGAAGTGAAGCAATTTGCTCTCAGACTGGTCACTTACATAAACCCCAGGTTTTAGGCCATTCGTTTTTAACTTCATAATTAGATATTTGTTCTCTCCCGCTTATCTTTGCTACAGCCGTGACAGTAAACTTCTCAAACTTCTACCCAACTGTATTTTAAATGTTCTTGTTGTGAACACTTTGTGTTTTTAGCAATGACAGCCCCTACTGGAGATGCGAATGAGGAAAGAGTTGTTACTGTCATTTAAGCTTTTGATTTTTCTCATTTACAGGTCCTACAGGATCTTGGCCTTCCAACGGGTTCAGAATCTAAATCAGAGTCCAGTGGTAGCACTGAAGGCACCGTGGAATCAGTGAAAGCTGCTTCAACGGCCTCAACTTCATCAGAAGATGTATGTACCTCAGTTTTTCCCTCTGGATTTAAAAACTTATACTTATACCATATGACCTAACATTTTGTTTCCTCAGAAAGAAAAAAAAGTGAAGCATGAATGTGAACTTAAGAGCCATTTGTCCTCTTGCTGTGAACAGAGTGGTCAGGGTCCTATCTTGACCAAAAATGGCAAGAACCCTGTGATGGAGCTGAATGAGAAGCGCCGCAGCCTGAAGTACGAGCTGTCTGCAGAGACGGGTGGCTCCCATGAAAAATGCTTTGTCATGGAGGTGAGTCAGCAGTATGGTGATGTTAGTAGGTCTTGGGTCTGTCCTGCATCACAGCTTTGATATCTGATGGGAATCAAAGTTAACTATGGGAGGTCTGAATGCTGCAGAGTCCAGTAAGGCTTTACACATTAGTGAATTTGGGCAAGGGAATGAAAGACATTAATAGAGATGGGTTGACGTTGACTGTCAATTTTTAAAGGTAAGGTAATTAAAACTTTGATCTGCTGTCTTTTTCCTGGTCAGGTGGAGGTTGATGGGCAGAAGTTCAAAGGGAGAGGCTCCAATAAGAAGGAAGCAAAGGCCTTCGCTGCCCTCGCTGCTCTAGAGAAGCTTTTCCCAAATGATAACGAAGTGACGAATGTCATCAGGAACCCCGTAAAGAAAAAGGTCACCTACACAGACATGGTAGGTTATTTACTCAAAGATAAATTCTCTAATGTCTCCTGTTTAAACCCTAAAAGCTCCAATCCAGTTGGTGTACATTTACATTAGAGTAAACTGAATACACACATGGTGGTCCACATTTTAAATGGATAAAACTTGAATAAAACACAAAGTTCATCAGTTACATACAAAGATTGTTACATCCCTAAAGAAAACCTGCTCACTAATTCAAACAAAAGAATTTATACATAAAGGTAAAATTCCCCAACATGTTACCTACTGCATGCACATCTCCACAAGAGCACATTCTGTCACCTAAAAGTCTTTGTCTTTACATAAAATCTACTGCTGTTTCCTCTGTTATAGCACATCCCAGGCTTTGGCACCATCCGTGGTATTCCTTCAGACTCCGGGTCTCGTGGCTGGGGTCCCAACAGAGGTCGAGGAAGGGGCCGGGGCAAACCGTTTCCTCCAGGACCCAGCTACAACAAGAGTAAAGATTTTTTCTCTTAAATTGTTGACTTGGACTTCAAACATCTGCAAGGAAATGAACTAAATACTCTTTTCCTTCATTTTAAAAGCCAACTACAGTTACGAGAGCAGCACTGGCTCAGGCTATCGTAAGTATTCCCTGTGTGCAGACTGACTTCAGGTTGTTGTAGTGTATTGTTCTTGTTTTACAACTCAACAAAACAGAAAGGAATGATTGCTCTCCAAATACGTCATTCCTATTTTATTTAAAAGTTAACTGAGGCTACATAAAGTAAGTTCCAGTGCACTGTATTTGGGGAAAACAGCATGCTGTAAAGTCACGGAGAAACATTGCTTATTTGACATAATACACCTATTCCCTTAAACGATTACAACATGATTCCCCTCTAGTCAACCTTATTTAAGCATTAAAAGTGGATATTTTTATAGTGCACGTAGCTTTATTATATTCTGTGTACCGTATATTGTCCTTTTCATGTTGATGTGTACATTTTCGATTGTACATGTGTTGTGTTTGCTTGTTTTCACCACTGAAGGAAATTGCTATAAACAAATAATTTCACATAAATTGCTCAGCTTAATCTTGCTCTTGTTTGCACTGCCTTGTAGATAGACTTTATGGTAACAACGCAGCCAGCAACGCTGCCAGAGGCGCTGGAGCCACTGGGTCAGGCGGCACCACGGGCTATGGCACATTTTACCCAGAGAGCAACACATTCTCCTCCCCACCCATCTCCAGCACCGACTCCAGTACCACAAAGGCAGGAAACTACCAGTCAATGCCTCCTCCCGCTGACCAGGAGAGCCCCTACAGCTACGGGTATGGAGATGAGAAAAAGAAGATGCTGACCCAAAGTCAGAATGAAGGCCAGGGAGGAGGAGAGTACACTATGTACAGCACAGCTTACCCTAGCTCAGTGACGGGTGGACAGGTTTATAATAATTATGGTGAGTAATGATGTAGAAAGTTGAAATCCACTGTTGCAGTCAAATGAAAACTTCCTGTCTCTTCCCACTGTTTTGATATTGATATACAATGTATCCCTTGCTACATTTATGCCCTGCTGCAATATCCTGTTTTAAAAGAAAGTACATTAGATAGATAAGATAAGGGAAATAACAACATCTTTTGGGTTGATTTCACTCTACAGGATGGGGGAGCCAGTCGTCCTGGGGGAATCAGCAGGGGTATGGCATGTACCAGGGGTTCGGAGGACAAAGCCAGGGCTCATACTCTGGATATGGCGACACAAATTATTAATTGTCACCTTGTGTGCAGCCTCTCTCACCTCACTATGCCGTTTGTTGGCTCTGACTTTGTCCACCCTTGACGATGACCTGGGATAACCACCCCTGAAAAGGAACAAAAAAGTGTTTGTGTTGTCTCTGAAACTGGAATTCTGCTGTTTTTGTTTTCACCTCACTTATTAGTTCTTGGACATCTGGTAAAAACAACCATAGGTGACTGAAGACGTTTTATCTGGTGGAGGTCAACCTGTTTTAAATGCAGCATCCATCATCATCTGTGTTGACGTGTGTTAAAAAAAAAATAAGAAAAAGAAAAAAACATACCTGTTTTATCATTATGTTTTTTGTTTCTGAGGTTGTTGGTTTTTTTATCCTAGTGTACTGGTTCTGTATCAGTATGTTATTGTTTTTATTGAAAGCTGCTTGTAGTTTTGAACTAAAGATTTATTAATTTCTGTGTCACATAAAATGCTTTTTATGACCATAATTTTGCAGAATTGCTTTAAACAAGTATAAAGTACACAGATTTAGAATTTAGAGCCAGACTCCCCAAACTGTCCCATCATAAGGGTCAGATTGAAAAAAAGGATTTCAGAATTATATTCCAAATAAATGTGTTTATTCTGCTAAGAATATTGTTAGTTAAAATGTGCTCTCATAAATTGGATTCTGTTTCTCATAATCTGAGCATGGCATGCAGAGTGACACTTCACTTGTGCAAGAGGTCCATTAATTAAGGTTACTTGAGATCACAGTACCATTGTGCCTTTTAAAAATAATCTAAAATGGACGTTTGTGGCCTATGGCCCGCCATTGAGTTTTGGTTTTGGCTACCAAAGGGAAATAGTTTGGGCTGTCCTGTTTTAGAGCTTATGTTTTCAGTCATCATAAATTATGTCTTTAAAGCTGTGTATAACCGGGTGCTGCTCTGAAATATACTAAAGATTTTCCTCACACCAGTGTTGCTGGGGACGAGTGGCTTCTGCATGAACATGCAGGTGCTTCACAGTATTAGCCAGTGTAGCATGCATTGTCTGTCTGTAGAACTATGTGGCTAGCAAAGATGGGGTGAAGCCTGCCTGACCACTAGGAGGATATTGGGTCGTTATAGATGCAAAGGCTCTCTGATTCCCAAGGGACAAATTGTAAAAGACACAAGCACAAAAATACAAGGTAAAGTAGTGAACGCAGTGCTAGGTGAAAGAACTGTAACTGCATAGTGCTACTGTTTACAGCAGTCTCATAGTTTGCTTTGTATTTTTAGACATGGAAGATAAACTATATACAAAAGGGAATGCACCTCCACTGTAGCATTTAAGCCTTGATACCAAACTATATCCTGCTGTTGGCTAATCATCCTGAAGACGTACAGTAACAGCCATTATTGGAAGCTTTAGCTCAACAAAATTACAGAGCCACCATATTTGTTGGATCACATGTTGCATAGGTGAATGAATGGCGCTAAAACAAAGATTACATTACCTCATCAGTATGCATCCTGCAGCAAAAGGCTGTAGAAAATAAAAAATGGTGTGTCACTTGAGCCCTGTCAAGATCTTGACGACGGGAGTCAGTGTGACACTGCTGCTGTTGTCAACAAAAAATGAAAATTACTTTTAGCTGCTTTATTATTGCACTGATAAAGAATAAATATAGATATATCCTCACCTTTGAGACTTTGAAAGCTTCCTCCACTGTCCTGGAAGACATTCAGGTGCTTTTATAGCATCTTTACTTTGGGAAGGTTAACTGAGCTATATGTGTACAAAAGGTGACATGCCCCTTTAATCAGGCCTGCTTGTTTGTATGAGCAGAAGGAATAATGTGTGAACTTTGCACTGAACACTGCCTTCACTAGTGCTAGTTGCTCTTCATCCGGCCATGTAAGCGTTTTGTCTTTTGTTAACAGCCACAAAGAGTAAATTCACAGTTCATAGTGCACTGACGACGACAGCTCAATATGCTCAACGGACAACAGTGAGTTTGCGTCAAAGTGAGAACAGGACAGAGAGTCCTATCTTAAGTTAAGATTGCAGAAGAGAGGTGAAAATAGACTAAATGAGGATTGAAACACTTAAGTTTAATGAGACAGTAAACACAAGACAACATACCAGGCTGACTTGTGTGAGACTAAACAAGTCGGCTACACCTTCAGCAATCAGTATTCCCAAAGCATCCAAAAAAGATGGAAGCACGGAGTTATAAAAATGAAGAAGGGAAACGGTGATTAACACTTGAAGTGGAAAGAATGGACACCAGCTATAATAACCATAGTGGATCACATGCGTCCACAGTCCCAAGACTGAGTCAGGGTGTGAGCAATGATCATGCCCCTGCGCCGTGCCCCGTGCCCCGGGGCTGGCCCTCCTGATGCCTCTGCTCTGGGAGTGCTGATAAAAGGCGAGCAGGAGGAGCGCTGCGAGGACGGAGAGTGTCCCATCAGGTCATCCTGAGTATACCTCACCAGTTATCAGCTGTGAGTGTTTTTTCTTTTCCTTGTTATCTGTGAGCTCTGGCATTATCATCTCTGCGCTCCTGACAAGCTGTTCTTCCTGTTTGTTTTCTTTTGATAGGAGAGGACTGAGTCATTAGATCCAGTTTCACTCCAAGGTGTGTTTGTGCTGGGGCTGAAAGAGGTTGTTCGCTCTGTGTGTTTCATACAAAGCAGAGTTTCTCTTGGAAACAGAAAGCAGAGATGCAGCGTTATGCTTCGACAGACATGAAATTGTGACCTCTGACCCTCTCAGCCTCATGGACATGGCTACTATGATTAGCTTCCATTAGCTCCAGCTGGGGCATGTCAGCGTCAGGCTTCAGCCAATCACGAGTCACCTTTAGGCATAAAGCAAAAGATCATGTTGTTGTTGGGTGAGTTGGTAGAGAGGAAGCACAGAGCTGCGTGGTACGTTGCAGCTGTGGTTTGTGACGCTTGTTTGTTCCTTGTCTGGTTTCTATGCTGAGACATGAGCACTTTCGTTTTTGAGTCTAATCAGGTGTCTTGTTCTCCCTTTGCGCTGTTTAGTTCTGCTGGAAGCTGAATGTCTGACTTGTTTTCTCTCCTTAAAGATGGCACTTACACTGGTTTCCATCTTAATCGTTGCCATCCCTGTGGCCTACTGCTATCCTACTGCCTTCCAGGACCTGGAGGAACTTGGCAGTAAGTATCACTTCAACAAAGGCTTTCATGATCCCTTGTGGATAACTTTAAAGTGTGAGGTTTTATAAAGATTTTGTTTGTGTTCCCTTTCCTCACAGAGAACAGAACCTCCATTAAGTTCCTGGCTGTAGGAGACTGGGGAGGAATGCCTTACCCCCCCTATGTCACCGCTGTGCAGAAGGCTACAGCTCGCGAAATGAGCAAAGTAGCAGAGCAGATGGGAGCTGACTTCGTTCTGGCCCTTGGCGATAACTTCTACTACAGAGGTGTGGACAGTGTGGATTCTCCTCGCTTTAAGGTCAGTCGAGTGAAGATAATTAGAGAAGAAGAAAAATCTCTACGTTGATGGGAAAGTTGATCCCAATATTGAATGCGTAGTCTGTCACCCCTCTACTTAACATTTCTGGAGCTTTGCAGCATTCTCATAAACAACTTGTTTTTAAACGTAAAACCACAAAGTGGCTCCATACAGCTCCATCTCCATTGTTACACCCTGGACCCCGTACAGTTGAGCTTGGTTAACATTTAGGTTAACAGCTACAGTTGCGCTTTTGGCTTACAAGGGAGCGCTTAGCAACATTTCAAGTCAGTTTGAGGGTCCCCATCTACTTTAGTCTGGACTTTTTAAGAGTACATGCTGACAGATTCTCTTAATTTTGGGTGACCTTGTCCTTTTTTTTTTTTTTCTTTTTTTTTTTTTTAAGCAAAATCTGTCTCTTCCATCAGAACACTTTTGAGTCTGTGTACACCGCCAAGTCACTCAAAGTCCCCTGGTATGTGCTTGCTGGCAATCATGACCACGCAGGAAACGTCAAAGCCCAGATCGAGTACAGCCAGAAATCTGACAGATGGTGGGGAGACGCTCAAAGCTGTTTTTCAAAAATTGATTTTTTTTTTATTTATTTTTTTTTTCATTTTAACCAATAACAAACCTGGTGTCCCAACATGGCTTTCACTTCACCCTCAGGAAATTCCCCGCTTACTATTACGAGCTGAACTTCCACATCCCCAACACCGGGAAGACGCTGACCATCATCATGCTCGACACCATCATGCTGTGTGGCAACTCTGACGACTACGTGGACGAGAAGCCCAGAGGCCCCCTGAGTGCCGTGGATGCCAACCGTCAGCTGACCTGGCTACAAGAGAGACTGGCTCGGTCCACGGCCGACTTCCTGCTGGTGGCCGGACACTACCCCGTGTGGTCTGTGTCTGAGCATGGCCCTACAGAGTGCCTTCTGCAGAGACTTCACCCTCTGCTCAACAAGTACAAAGCCACTGCGTACCTCTGCGGTCATGACCACAATCTGCAGGTTGGTTCATGCAGACATCATAGATGCAAATGCACTATAAAAGGCATAACGATTGTAAGAATCTGTAAAACTGCTTCAATCGCATTTCTTTGTCTCTCTTGTGTAGTACATTGAAGAGTCTGGTGTGGGCTACGTGGTGAGCGGTGCTGGAAACTTCCTGGATCCAGATGTCCGTCACTGGAACCACGTTCCCAAAGGGTCTGTTAAGTTCTTCACCGGCCAAGCTTCAACACTGGGAGGCTTCGTCCATGCAGAGGTCACGGAGAACAAGATGATTCTGACGTACTTCCAGGCTAAAGGCACGTCTCTCTACCGCACTGTCCTCTCCCAGAGGAGCTTTGAGTAGACCAGCTCACAACGCAAACGGTCAAGTTATTGATTAGTGTCAGTCTGCAGTGTAGTCTAAGATCAAAGTAATGACTGTTAATCTTGTGTTTTTAAACTTTGCCATTAATATTTTGAAGAAATTGTTTGTTTTTTAAAAAAAGAATCAGCTAGTTTTACATGTAAATTTATTGTATGATAAAAGAATAAATGTGGTTTGTAAAGACTGTGTCTTGTCAGCTTGGGAAGTCTTGTGACTTGTACAGTACCACAAGCGTGTGTCATTATTTGCACTCGCGGCTGGAAAAAAAAAGGCTCTGAGGAAGCTGTTTCTGCACGGACTTAAAGCTGCGGCTTTAGTTCTGAGCCTGTAGTTTTATCAACACATGAACTCCATTTGCCAAATGTGGTTTCACAAGATATTGTCTTACTTTAAACTGTCATGAACATGTGACAGCTGCTCTTCCTGTCTTTGACACTTTAATGTGTAAAATTGGCGTTGGCTTTAAGCATGTAAAGCCTTTGACTGCAAAGGAGGCTGCATGTTGTCTGATAAATTGCCTCTGGCTGAGCTTCATCGTGGGTAATGTAGGCATCAGGTTTTGAGGAGCAGTCCATTGACTGCTTTTAAAGAAATGATCAGAAATCAGTGCAGCAGAACCAAAGGGCTCACTGCTCTCATGTCAGAGTTCTTGCTTTTCAAAACCTGGCACCTACAATACCCACAATGCAACTCTGCCACTGTGTGACATCAGTGGAGACAATTTTATCAGATTACATGCAGTTTCATCTGGAGCCTCAAGGCTTTAAACTAATTGTTTTCTTTTGTTTTTTCTCAAAGCTCATTGGTGGTGTTATATGCTGCCTTTTTATATTCAAGAATGTCGACTAGTCCGACTTTACACTTTCTGAACTTGAACTGATCTGAACACTTAAAATGCTGGATGAGCACAGTGGCTCACTTGTTTTGTGCACGGTTGTTCCACGGTCAGCTGCCATGACCTTGCAGTTACACACATCCAAACGATTAAAATTCTTAAGGCCTATATATTCCTCTCCCCTTAGCTTGCCTGCTGATTACTTATACAGTGAGATCTGGCAGGAGCAAAACACTTGTTGGTTGAGAGTAGACGGATGTTTATGTTTTGCCCTCTGGATTAGTTAAATGGATACCAAGACGAGCCCATGTGTAAAATCACAGCTGTTCTTGTTGCATGACTTCTACCCATTCATCGATTTTGCAGCTTTGCTTGATTTTTCATATGAATAATTGAAGACTATGATGCAGGGGTGAGAATGGGAAAGCAGTATTTAAAGCGATCAAGCTGGTACTGTTCAGTATATGTGTTTTTACTGCTACGATTTGCAATCTAAAAAAACTGCAAATGTCTAAATTACAAATAGCCTTAAAATATTGATCACCTGGCCCTTAAATGTCAGGGCGTCGTTGAATATGTCATATCAGAGACCCATGTGCAGAGATCAGATGTGCATGCTGATGGCTGCTGCGAAAGGACAGGAGGCGAGAGGTCAAGACTTCCCCCAGCCATTGCTTTTTTTTGCCCATCACAGAGAACCACCTGGCCTGCCAGCAGAGGATTAGGCTGAACGATGGCAGATTGGCAGTGGCTGCAACCAGGATAAACTCAGCTGACCAATGACAATTAACCTGGGGGCGAGGCCGAGACCCAGAACAGACGGGTCTCTATTTTATCCCCTTCCTCCTGCTGATATGCTGAACTGTTTAGCCTTGCTAATGTCTGTAAGGTCCAAGGATTACCTCTTTACTCTGCATCAGTTAAACAAATCTATGCTTAATTTATACAAATAACCCCTCCATGTTGGTCCATAGATTCACAAAGCACCAAATTAGCAATGGCATGGCATCTTATTTTTATGATATCATTAAATGCCATAGATGTTCTTTTCTTGTCTTTTCCTTGTCTAAGTGTGTTAATTATTAATTAGGCTAAGTTACAGTCTGCTGTGTCATGCATCGTCAGACGGAGCTGGGCTGAGAGTCAGCGGCATTAGGAAATTGGCCGAGGATAAGCTGCCGCTTGAGGATAAAGGACAGGTAAGGATCACTTAACCCTGACTGACGTAAACTCACTGCAGACCAAGAGAAAGCATCAGAGAGCTACACATCAGGTCAGGCTGACTGGTGACTGGACCCTTTTGTATTTATATGCAGGAGCTGTATGTGCTGCAGGGTTCTCAGTGGGTGCCATAACTGGTTTGCAGGAAATTCATTAAATTCAGGATTAAAGTGACTAACATAGGTGTGTTTTATTTCAATTTTTACAATAACCAAGTTTCAAATGACAATGTGAACGGGCCTCAAGCAGTGAATCTAATGGACCTGTAGAGAGCCACCACCTGAATCTGCACTTTTTGAGCAGTGCCAAACCCCCAGTCAAAATGTGCACAACTGCAGCCTCATAATCCTGTGCTCACATGTTCCACCTCAAAATCCAGACAAAGGCTAATCCTAAAATGTGCCTTGACACTGGTGAGTACAAATCAAGGGATGATTTAACAGTTAGAGTTGTGGAGTTGTCGTTATTGTGTCAATAATGCAGTGCAGGATGTGCACACAGGTACATCCTGTCATTTACAGTGAAACTGTGCATCATTTACCAGCACAGACACAAAACAGGATCTTTCACACTACACTTCTCAAAATAACTTCCTTTTAATATCAGCGCATAAACATAGGCAAGGATCTTTTTTGGAAGGTTTAACGACCCGCAAGATTACTTTTGAAAACTTTTTTTGAATAAAAGCTGCATGAAATGTGATGTGTCAGATGAAGTTATACGCCAGAGGGTGTAGAACTCTCTGTTCTATCACCTCCCACTTCTTTCAGTCTTAATTTGCTCCACCTTAAGTCCTTACCCATCTACACCGAGTAAAGAGCTTCTGTGCACCTCTCATAGTGCCAGTGTCAAAGCGCAATTAGATCTCCTCCGGCAGGAGGAAATAGGATTAACAAGGCTTCTATCCACAAATCAGACCTGAAACAGCCTTTTTCAGAAAGTAACTGGCTGATTTCCTAAAAGAAATCTGCAGGTGTTGATTTGTTTGAGCGACACTGGTTTTACCAGATAACCCAGTCCAACAAGGAACTGAGGGGCAACTTATGGGAAGTAGAACAAACAATCTAATGTGATATCAGTCAGGAAGAGGAAGGAACTTGTTTCTGCTTGTGATGCAGGAGCTGTTGGTGTCTGTTCCATGTTGCAAAGAAAAAGAAAAGATGTGCTAAACATCTTCTTGTTCCATTTATTATTATTATCATCATAATCTATTATTATTTATCTATGTTTTCTTAATAAACCTGCCCAGCTCAGCAAACCCAAGACTCTTGTTTACTTCCTGCTCACCTATGTTCCCTGCGTTCTGTACTGAAGTATCAAAATACAATTGCATATAAATGTAAATAGTTTTTTGGTATTCATTGTAAAGTATATGTATTTCGTGGAGGAAGAAGCTGGCTAATAAAATAATAAAGCTAATAAAACAGCCAGATCTCCATCATGTGGCTACATCCTAGCACCCCACAACTTATATCACTGCACTACCAGTGACTTTCTGTTCCACATCGGTGCATTTAATATCCCACCATGTAAAACACTGACGTTGGAGACATCTGCCAAGACTGCCTCTTACGCAAGCCAGCAACATCTCACATTGAAGTCAGTCATGCTGCTTTGGATTTAAATCAGACCCACACTGCTGACCTGAGCATCGTCACTGATGCCATGCTTCATTCACACTGTTGGCTCTCTTTAAACACTCCAGCCTGGATGTAGTGGATCCAGTCATACAACCGGAATATCAATGTTCTGAAGTTCGTCCATTCAGATTGCACTGCTGCCGCTGTCCGATTATCTAATTCCTCAGCTCAAAGTAATAAAAGCACGCTGTATTAAAGGCTAAGCTGCTCATCAAATCTTCTCTCCCTAATCTCTATCCCTCGCTGAATACGGACACTCTGGCTTTAACAGATGGAAAGAGCAATGTTAACCAAAAATTACCAAATATTTAAGAAAAAATAAAACAGACAATGTTAATACTTTGATGTTTATCCAGCGAATGACAGTAGAGGTGAAATAATCCAAGAACAAATGAGAAGTGGCTGAAAGTGCTGAGGCTGTGCAAATGTGTGTGTTTGTGACGTCACAGCCTTCGTTTGCTTTAAATAAGGACCCTGAACTGCAAACAAAAATAGATGTGGGTGCCTCCTACAGTGACATCCTTAACACATATCAGATCCCAGTGTAACAGGGACTCCATATGACTCCAGTGAATCATATTATACCACTATAAAGGCCATAATGTCTCACTTTCTCCCAGTGGTGCAGTGTAATGTTGCATTTTTATGAATTTAACATTTAAAGGAGCCCTGTGAAGTTTTCTCATAGACAAAGCCATAATTTACATTTAGTGTTTCTTACTAAAACACACTGTGTGCATTTCATCTCATAAAACATTTGCAAACATATTTTTTAAATATTTTCAAGCAGTTTGTCTTCTTGCCTTTGCTGGTGCTACATTTCTTTGAATTATATTTCCGCTAGATTCTGATCAGACAGAAAGAGTGTTAAAACGGTAAACTGGCATCTTGAACTGAACCCTGTGAATTTTGACTTGTGCACGATAGAAACAGTTGGTAAGGCATGGCCCCGTAGCACTACTACTTATCAGAAAAACCCACAGGGAAACTTTAAAGATTCTTTAAAATTAGGATTTGGTGTCATTTGTCATTGTTACGTCCCCCGAAATGGGCTTTTATTTTGTATTGCATTTATTGCGTGCATACCGGGCCTGTCCTTAAAAGGCATCACATGGTTACCTGGAAGCGGTCACCTCCACTAATTGAATTAACTCCACCCTATTACTAAGTAAGTTAGGCGGATCCTCCTAAGGAGCACAAATATATTTAGCATCAGAATAAGATTGAGACCCAAGTGTTAGCGCACATTGTCTTTGTATAGTATTCACCTTTATTTGACACAAGAGCTCAACACAGACACTTGTCTCCCCTGTAATGTGCGCACTGCTCTCTTCATCAGTTATACTGTATCGTATACTGTATGATACATTTGAGAATCACTTAGTGAAACAGTGAAGTTTTGATGGGGTCTGTCACCCCTGTCCATGTCCAAACATGAACTCATTATAAATCTGGATTATGGTGAATGTCTCCTCATAACTCCACATGGAATTTGCCAAAACAGGTTAAGTTCCAACATAAAAACTAATATAACAGCATGGACTGATAACTGAGTCTAGAAGGAGAAGGTCAATAATAATGGTGCTAACTTGGCACAAGTCCGCAGGGAATATTAACATGTGAAGGCTGTCCCACTCAGATTCCCAGGCTCGGATCCTGAGAAAGGGTCAATGACAGAGATCAGTAACTCCGACAGCGGTAAATCCACACGTCCTGATTGGCCTCAATCATTGTTTAAGAATGATCCCAGTCAGAAAATATCAAAAGTCTTGCTTCCATAGTCGCCAGGTCTCTGCAAGTCACAAGATGATGCTGGCTTTGTGTCACAAATTTCACAAAAATTTTCACGGGATGTTCCCACAAATGATTCAGCTTTATCCAACAAAGGGTGTGAAATGTGTTTCAGAGGTAAAAACAAGGAGCTAAAGGAGCTCAACTAAAGAGGGAAATCAAAGCAAGAGGAGACTGTTAAAAGCAGATGCACCACATGAAAACTGTCTTGGATCCTTCACGCTGTCTCATGCATCACTCTCCCTCGGGAGCGGGTGGTTGTAGGACGGGCTATTCACATTCAGGGAGGTGGGAAAGAATGAAGGTATGTATGGGATGACGGACATCAGAGGGCTGGCCAGTGGGCTCTCATGCAGGTGAGCCATGGGGATGATCACGTCGTCCTGGTCCCACACGTGGAAGGCATTTGGGTGCGAGTGGGTGAGGGCAGGGGGTATGTGCAGAGGGCTGACTCCTTCCATCCCACCTTCTTTCGCCATGTCCTCATCGAGGGGGCCAAGCAGGCAGTCTGTGGATGGGTAAAAAGAGAAGGGATTAGACCCAAACAATTGAGCTCTGAAATCTTCATCCAAATCCCAACTATGTTTAAAAAAAGGTCCCTAAGTGTTTTGTTTCATTTAAGATTGGTCGCTGCTGACAACAAACCCATTTACATCAAGTTCGGGTCATGACTGGTGCACTTTTGCTTCATCTCCAAAGGAATTTACTTCAAAACATATTCTTTATTCTTTAGTTTTTTAGTTGGTCAAGAGACATAATATTGTGTGTTAAGCTTATCTCATTGAGGGTAGGATAATCACATGCAAATTTGACACAATTCAGTGCATATTCTCCAGAGCATAATCTAAATTATAACATTCAATACTTAACAGCGAAACCACAGACTTTTGCAGGACTGCGGTACAGAATGTGGGTAGCATTATGACACAAAACTAAAGTAAAAACAATGAGACGTGGTGATCAAATACTGTGCATTCCCCCTTTATTACGGATGCAACTGTAGTTTATTTTATTGTCGATGAATCTATGGATTTATTTCTTGATTTATCGATTAGTTATTTGGTCTATAAAATATCAACCGCTTTCTCTCAAAGTCTAGGATGACGTCCTCAGTTGTCTTGTTTTGTCCACAACCCAAATATAATACATGTTCTGCTATAGAAGGGTAAACAAACCGGGAAACATTCGTATTAAAGAAGCTGATATCTGAGAATGGATCCAATGGATCCGAGTACCTGTTATGTCCAGCATGAGGTCTTTGATGAGGTGACCCACGATAGCGTAAGCCACAGCAACAACGATCAGAGCGGCCATCAGGAGGTAGAGGACGGATTTAGGGAGCTGGATGAGGTCCCTGGGAGGAGGCTTGTACTCTTTGTAAAGTGGCTCCACATTTTGGACCAAGTACTGGAATGGAAGTCCTCCTTCGTTTGTGTAGTTAAAGCTGTCCATATTCCCGGAGCCTCCACTTCCTCCAGTGATGAGAAGTTATTCCATTACATTCAAAGTGAAAATGTTCCCAGTTTGACCGATTCACTTGCTGAGATGTCACTCCCTAAAAAATGCAGACAGGCAGACACAGCAAAACTGTTAATTAACTTTGATAAAGGCAAATGGAAGAATGTAATGCGAATATATTCCAATAGCCATTTGAATTTACCCTTAAATTATTATTATTATTTTTGATAAAATGACCTACATTTCTGACACTTTACAGAAAACAGGCCTGTGAACAAATTCACCCACCTGTCAAAGCCACGTTTTGGCAGCTTCCAGATTAAACACATTTGGGTCTTTCAGTGTTGGTTCACCAACATCTCCCCATCTGCTTTCTTTAGCATCATGTTGTTGTATCATCAGTCCACCCTACAACCAGGCATCAGGACATGCCAGACAGCCTCTGTGCCTCTCTGCTGTGTGCTGTGTCCTCCTGCTGGAATACTTCAGACTGTGGGCGTGACAGAGAGACACCGAGAGAGAGAGAGAGAGAGAGAGAGAGAGAGAGAGAGAGAGAGAGAGAGAGAGAGGGATTAGATTTCCAATCACAGCAACGATCACTCAACCCCTCATCTCACTTAATCCAGGAGAAACAATCTGAGTGAGTGCTTTCTGCCCTGTACACACACACACACACACACACACACACACACACACACACACACTAGATACACAGAAAGGTCTTTGCTAGGAAGTTCTTAGTTGTTTTATTGCATCCCAAAAAAACTGAATTTAAATCTTGCACATCTTCCAGTTATGCTTCTGTGTCATAAACTACTGAAAAAGACTGCGGTAAAGTCAGTCGCTGTCTGATCTTCATTGCGCCTAAACTACAGTAAATAGGGTAAGCATGGTCCCAGAGCAAAGTGAAGGTCCTAAGAGATACATACAGCTGATATGTGTTCTTTATGAAGATTGAACATTTTCCTCATGTTCAATCAGGTGTAAGTTTTATTTTACTGATCGTTTATCAGACAAGTGATTGTTTACTCTGATGTTCACCTTGATGGTATTAAACCCAATTATTCCCACTGTACCTGTTTATTGAAATTTCACAATAAAAAACTCTCTTCGCTCTGTAGGGAGTCTGTATTTTGGAGAGTTCTGGGGGGGTTTTATTGAGGTGGGTTTTTTAAATTTTTATTTTTTTGGTCATTAATAGTTGTTGTGGTCGGCAACTCCAAATATCATCTCCCATCATGCATGAAAGCCTGTCTTAATCTATCACAGGTCCACATTGGGTTCCATTTCACTGTATTGATCACTACACAGAAAAACAGTAAAAAAAAAAAAAAAAAAAAAAAATGCAGCAGATCAGTAAATTGTCAGTTTAACACATTAGTGTAACTATTTCAGTTATATGGGGTATCATTATTTACCATTACACAGCTAATTCTTAATGCTTTCACCTTTACTGTAACCCTGGATTTCCAGGTTGCTTACCCACCATTTATTATGTTTGAACAGCCATTTCTGAATTGATTATCACTGTAATCACTGCATAAATTGTTTTATTACATAAAACGATGTAATGCTATGGAAATCGACTCACTTTACCACAAAAAAGCTGATTAATCACTATATGTCTTCATTCTTAACTGAATGGGTATGACTGATTAAATTGGTGAAAGCAATTAAGTGTATTTATTAATTTGCCCAACCTTAACCCCAAATAACCCAAAAAACATTAGATTCTTACATGTAGCTCAGGAAGTTGGCTCTTCTTGGTGCTGCTAATTTCTTCACTTCTTCCAGCGCTCCTAACTGAACTGGGTGAGGATATCTCATTTTGACCACATATTATCTAGTTTTATATATTTTTTTATGATTTTAACAACTTAATGTCAACACACAAAAAGATAAAACAGGGCGAGGGATTTCAGCCTTTTAAAAACAAACAAAAAAAACCTATAAAACAGAATGAAAATGACTTTAAGCTAGAAAGTTCGTTAGCATTTACGTTAGCCGGCTAACGCTAGCTAGGAGGCGCACATAACAGCTAGCTAGAAGAACTCGCAGCTAACGCGCCAATTTTATATGTAGTGGTTATCTGTTGAAAATATAAGTGTACGCATTTGCTTGCAACATACTGTTGTTTGATGTAAAGTTATTAGTAAAAATGACGTTTTACTTTTAGCAAACAAAGTGGTTCGCTTGCTAAAGCTGCACCTACTCCTGTTTACAGAGAGAACTGATCCATCTCATTATTCTAACATTAGCTTCCTATAGTTTCTCACAAGTTATTTTAATCGAAGAAACGTACATTTATATATATATATTTTTACAAACATTATTTATGTAGTGGACGTGTCTTGTTTTTTCCTCAGATTTACTCCTGCTGAGTCTGATACAGCGATATGGATTTTTCCTTTGATGAGCTGCCCTCCACTTCTCAGTCCACTCCCAAGAGCCGACATGAAGCCTCAGAGATGGTAACATGTAATCCAAGAAGTCCCCAAACATATTTAAAATTGCACCATACTGTTGAAAAAGAACAAGACTTGTGAACAAGTTGCTATTTTCTGTCACAAGATGTGACACATGATTTGTAATATATGTATATGTATGTAAGTGGCTGTCATGCTGAATGTATGGAGGAATAGGCTAATATTGATCAAACAAATGTGAATTTAATTCCCCAAGTCAACAATTCTTCCCCACGTGATTAAAATGTAATTTCATGGCAACTGTATTTTTGAGAACTGGGAATTCTTACTTTTTACCTCCTGAGCACTTGGTGATGGTGGACAAGTTTAAAGCTGTTTTGTCATTGTAGCCAGAAGACCATGATTCATCAGGAGGGATGTCCTCGAGCATGGGCATGACTGACATCCAAGAGAATACCTGGTACAGAATGACTTTTACAGTCCAAGCCACTCGCTTAAGTTATCAGTCATGAATTACCATTCTTAAGCGGTACTGTCCACTTGCCCCAGGAAGAACTGCACTTTTATGTTTCTTAATGAAGAGGGGATTTAGGTTGGAGCCACATTCAACCTGCATGTATGTCACTATCTGCTGTAGCTCAAGCATTGATGATATCCGTAGAAGAGTGCAGGATCTGGTAGAGGAGATTAACAACAACCGCACCAGTGACCAGAAAGTGATGGACGGCTTTGAGGAGAAGTTAATGAAGAAGGTACAACATATTTTTAATGCTCGTGGTCTTGTTCTTCACCACAATGGACAGCTCATATTTACCAAGTACTTGTTTCATTGCTTTCATGATGGGCCTGAATGCACATAATGTGCAAATGTAAAATGCTAATTGTCGACTGACACATTACACTACATATGGCCACAAATGTTCTTTTCAGGTCATTGTTTTTATTTTTACCCCTCAATTTTATTTCGTAGGTGCCAGAGATGTGCCAGCAGATGAAGGAGCTCATGTACTCGGTATATGAGGAAAACAGCAATAAGATGGAGGGGAAGCTGCAGGAGTTGTTCGAGGTGCTGGAGAGGTGCACTAAACTCAACATGGAGCTCGTGGAGGCCAACCAGGCTCTGTCAGGTCTCAGAGAGGCCCTGGCCATTAGCCAGACACCAGAACCCTGAGAAATTAGCTATTACTCTGATGTCCACTTTATATTTGAACTAGTTCAGGTGTTATTCAGATTTACTTACTTATTCTGAATGTTTTCTTTTGTTAATATATTGAGTATTCAGAACAAGGTTCAGGTTAAAAACTTAGTTTCAATGAAAAAACTAAAGCTGAATCCAGGTTATATTTATGGTCAGTTTCAGTATCTATTGACTAACAGTAACACATAAGCCTATTTGGGGGGGCTGTCAGGTGTTAACATATGTACATAAATATACATTATATTTGTAATGTATTACAGAGCCCCATTGTGTCTGTAGTACTTTGTATATCACCAATGCAGATGTTCAGACCTACTCCCACTAATATATAAAGAAAAATGTTAAACGACAACAGAAGATCATTTAATTTGAATATGGCACACAACACCTCAGATGTACTCACACCTTTTCACTCATTCAAAGTCCTTTATTTACATATTAAATTATCACAAAATAAAACTCATAATGCCACAACTTTACATGCACCTGCCTCATAATCAGTTCCTGAAGTGTGCTTCAGACAACTGTACAAGCATTATGACAGTTGGACCCATTGCTTTGTGAGGTTGAACTTAAAAACTCGCCTGAAGTACCAAAGAAGAGGGGCTGTAGCAATCAGCTCCTATCAGGTATTTGAAAAAGTACAAACATAATGAGGTATTTGTGATTTATCCCACCAGGCAAAGCTTCAACCACCTTCTACACATTGAAGTTTGCCCAATCAGGCCATGTTTTGCAGAGGTCAGATGAACAGGTACTCCAGTTCAAATCCACATCAAGTCCATTTCAAGAAGATGGCGAGGAGCCTTTACTTTCCAACAGTGAAGGACTGCAGTCCAGTGATCGCTCGGCCCAGGATCAAGGCATGAATGTCATGAGTTCCTACCAAAAAGAAAACCACAAACATTATTTAAGTTTGTGTTTGTAGCAGATTGGCTACAGTTATTTGTATTACAATTTGGTTTAAAAGAGAAAAACATTTTAAAAACATTAATCTATGATCAAAAGTGGACTATCTCCATCTTCTGCACTGCTGCCCTCTGGTGGTGGATGTATATAACTGCAGCCACAGAAAGGCTAAAGTAAAATCCTTCTCACTACAACATTTCCTAATGTTGGTACTTTTAAAAAATGAGGATTAGATGTATCCACTGGTGTGTGCCTACCCTCATATGTGTTGACGGCTTCCAGGTTCATGACATGACGGATAATGTGGTACTCGTCTGCGATGCCATTTCCTCCCAGCATGTCTCTTGCCTGCCTGGCAATATCCAAAGATTTGCCACAGCTATTCCTCTTCAGCATGGAGATCATCTCTGGTGCTGCTCTGTTAGAGGAAGAATACACACATTCAAGAAAGCTCTTTTTATTCTGAGTTTCAGGGCCAAAACAAGACAGAGAGAGAAGACTCACTTCTTCTCATCAATAAGTCTTCCCAGGGCCAGACATGACTGCAGCCCGATGGTGATCTCTGTCAGCATGTCAGCCATTTTCTTCTGCATCAGCTGATTCCTGGCCAGTGGCACCCCAAACTGGATTCTGATTGGAGGATGGAGAAAGACATGAAATCCCATCCTTCTGTAAACAGGCTAATAATATAATGTCCCCTGACCTTGTTTAGACGCCGCACATAATGTGAACAGTATATCACGTACCTGTCCAGAGTGTACTGACGGGCAGCGTGGAAGCAGAATTCAGCAGCTCCCAGAGCTCCCCAGGCAATGCCATACCGAGCGTTGTTCAGACAACCAAAGGGACCCTGATCACAAAGGTCACCAGCAAAAGAAATGTAACATATGAGCACACAGTAATATTAATGCTGTAATGTTGAAGTCAAATGAATTAAACTCAATCTCAGGGAGCAGCCACTTACAGCGAGACCAGAGACGTTGGGCAGCAGGTTCTCCTGGGGAACTTCCACTTCATCCATCAGGATCATGCCAGTGGCAGATGCCCTCAGCGAGAACTTGCCCTCAATCTTGGGGGTGGCAAAACCCTTCATTCCACGCTCCAAGATGAAACCTCGCACCCTGCCATCCTCACACTTTGCCCACACCACTGCGATGTCTGCCACGGGGGAATTTGTGATCCTAGCAGGAGAAAAAGAGGGAAAAGGATTTCATGCATTAACGGAATGGTTACACATTTCAGTGTTTCATAAAGGGCTTTACACCCCCCCGTCTCATCAAAAGTTTTAATTTTCAACCTAAAATATCAGTTTATCAGTGAGCTACCTCAAATGAGAGGAGTGGGTTTCTTCAACTCATGAAGTTCTGCAGCTTTTAGGATTTTCATACATACTGGCAGCACTGTCGCAACAGATCTTCTCACATCATTAGCCTCACAGTACCAGACTTCCATGTTTCAGACACAATTACTAACGTCCACAGAAATTGACAGTTAACATAAGAGTGAACATTTTCAACTAGATAATAGTCCAAAAAGTTAAACTGGAACAGAAAGAACTTTACTTATTTTCTGTACAATCTGACTTTTAAATGGGTAGTAGCAGTTAGATGTTCTATTTGTTTTTTTGACACATAATTATTAATTTTTATATACTTTTTTAAATGTATCAGAAGTTTAAAGTATATTGTTAGATAAACACACCAGTGAGACCAAAATAACCACCTCATATGGTACCATCTAACGGTGATCACAGAAGTATTCAGATCCTACCATACTGTTAAAACACTCACACTGTTACAAGTAAAAGTCCTGCACTGAATATGTTACTAAAATAAGAGTGCACATATAATCAGGAAAATTTTGTTTTACAGGTTTTTTAAAAAATTTTTTATTTATTAAGAGTAATGGCCCTCTTTTAAGCAAAGGAAAAATTAGCCCTGCAGCTGTTGTACTAGTATATATTGAGCCATTATTCATTCATTATTACTTATACATTAATATAAAACTATTTTGTTTAGGACTGCAACTTATAATTACATTCATTATAAACAAAAGAACATAGCAGTAAACACTGTCACATTTTGCATTTAGAGCACATTTTGTCTATCCAAGAGCCCAAACCCCAAAATGATCAGAAATTCGTTAAAATTATTAAATTAGTATTACATTATTTCAAAAGAAAAGCGACAAATCTTCATATTTGTGAAGCTGAAACTTTTGAATGTTTTATGTGAAAAATGAGCGAGTGACTATGACACTAATTAAACATCATTTCAGCTGTATAAGTATACACTGTTGGGTAGTTTAATTCAAAACAAACCAACATGTTTTCATAAACTCTTCAGAATTTTGTGTGCAAATATCCTACTTTCTGAAGTAACCAAAACTGTCAGATGAATGTGTTGAAATCAAAAGTACAAGTTTTCCCTCTGAGATAGAATGGAGCAGAAGTAGAAAGAAGCGTGGAAGGAAAAGTAAAGTAAAAGCACCTTGAATTTGCAAATACAGGGCTTGAGGAAATGTTATAAGTTACATTACACCACTGCTGTCTAAAGCACAAATCATTGTCTAGCCCTGACGTAAGGATCTCCTCCCATTCCAAGTCGATGATAAGCTTTAAGAAAACACTTCAAACCGAAAGTCAGTGCCTGCTGTAGTTCTGCCTACCAGGTCTTGGCTCCACTGATGGTGAAGGTGCCACTGGATGGGTTGTATTTGGCCTTGGTCTCCATGCCGCTGGGATCGCTGCCGTGGTTGGGCTCTGTCAGGCCGAAGCAGCCCATGATTTCTCCAGTGGCTGCACGACAAATTAAAAAAAAAAAACACAAGGGAAACTCAAAACTGGCCGTTGCCATTTGAAAATGTTGCATGCAAATACAGAAAACATCGGTCTCACCAAGGCGGGGCAGGTACTTCTCCTTCTGGGCCTCTGTGCCGTAAGCGTTGATGGGGTGCATGACCAGTGAAGACTGGACACTCATGACTGACCGATACCCGCTGTCCACTCTCTCAACCTCTCTGGCAATCAAGCCGTATGCCACATAGCTAGTGCCTGCGCAGCCGTACCCTGCAGAGGTAGTTAGACACAGCGTCAAGACCTGCATATAATCCAAACATGGCGATATAGTTCCAAAAAAAAGAGACCTCACTTATATTCTCTGTGACTAATTATGAGGTTTTGTTTCTGTTTACCTTTAATAGTTGGGCCCAGGACACCCAACTCTCCCATCTCTGAGACAATCTCCCTGTGGAAATCTGTAGCCAGGTGCAGGTTGGGAAAGCAGAAACTGACAATCAAACACTTGACGGAAAGTAAACACATTTTGCACAGTTCGAACTTGAAAGTGTGTAAAAAGCCTTAACTAGCCTTGATGGGCATCTAAATGTCAATTTCTAATCATAAATGAATCCTTATAGTCTGACCCACACATAATTCCTCTGAACGCTCCGATCACAGATGTGTGCCTTGCTTACGTTCATTTCTGTTGGCCATTAGGATGCGGGGCATGAGTTTCTCCTGGCAGTAGTCGCGGAAGGAGTCCCGGATCATGATCTCCTCCTCTGTCAGCTGACCCTCCAGTTCCAGGGCGTCCCGCCAGTTGAATGACACCTTGGCTGAGAGTCAGAACATGTACACATACACGGCGGTTATGTCACCGTAACATGTGGCAACAGAACGTGTGAAGGAATCTGGACAGACAAGTGTTCAACTCATTAAAGCTTTACTTACGTGCCTTGGCCGGCTTTTTGATTTCTTCAGCATCTGAAGGAAGACAAATAAAAATGTTGAGGCCTTCCTTGTACTCACATTTTAAACAACGTATGTATGTTTTCACCTCCTGTATTTGATTTTTCTTTGTGGTAGAAAAAAAAGTCACACACTCTATCTTCATATCCATCAACGTTTTAGGCTTGGCTTTAGTTGTTGATCTTGAAAAGCACCTGAGGGCTTTGATTAAAAAGAAAATTGCACACAAAGATGAAATGTGCGACACTTTCTACTTTCTAGTCTACTCATTACAGCCCTTGGCGTGTGTGACCTTTCTACGATATGCTTCCCCCCTTTGGATGAAAAAGAGCACTAAATATTTTTTAAAATTTGAATAAAGAATTTCAAACGTACCTCTGGAAACTGCAGCAGCTGTGCCCTGGGCTCTGGACACAGTGACAGCAGCACATTTTTTGCTGTTTGACAGCAGACGAGTGACAGCACCTCTGAGAGCCATAGGTCTACTGATAAGGAAAGAGAGATATGCAATATAGAATGTTGGCATATTAATTTATTTATACGAACAATGTATAGGTTCATTTCTAAGTTACTGGGACATTGTTATGCAATATACAACATTGGAAGCTGGGGTGCCAGACAAGTGAAACTCAGGACAATTTGTCCAAATATAACCCTCATTACTATTCTCTTATCTACCCATGCAGCACAGACAATAGGGGCTTCGGTTAGAACACTATTAAAAAAATACTTTCAGTATTTTTCAGTAACATTCGAAGTGAACGAGCCAGTTTGTAATGTTTGACATTCATCAGGACAAAGGAGCATGTTGTCCCCCCGCAGGCTGTTCCAGGCTGTTCAAACACCTCGAGTCACCGTGTTCATGCAACAGTGTAAATGTTTAGTTAGCTTAAAGAACAGTACCTTTTTCCTCTCGGTGAGTTTGTCCGATGATCGGGTGTCTTTCCTGCGGTGACTCGGTGAGCCTTAAAACATCGCTTAAATAACACTTGGTGACGTCACATGGATACGTAACGTCACACACGGGAGCTCCTTTCCTCCATGACAGTAGAGGCAGAGAGTCAGGAGCATATGGTTGTGCAACGCATGGAAGTTATGCAACCAACTTTTATGTATTGTCTAATGAGACAACTAAAATGTATAAAATACACTTTTTGGAGTTTTTCTTGCGTTGGGATTGTTTGATGCAGCTCCCTCCACCGTGCATAACACACTATTTGAACTTCTAATGGGTGTGTGAGTTAAACTTCCAGCACACTTCCACACCCAAAATGGCGTTTCTGGACCGCTGTGGCAGCACAGTGCATGGAGGGTGTCGGCCCACGCCCTTCCAACTCATTGGCTGGTAAAATAAGAAGCCATGTGCAGATCCGGAGTGCTGTGTGAGTGCCTGTACCCAACTTTTGTAAGTGACTCTGCACCTGACCTGAAGACAGCTGACAGCAGACACAAACAACAGCAATGACCTCAAATCAAGTCCTCTTGATGAAGACAAATTGTGTAATATATGGTCATCAGCCTAATGTAAGCCCCTGGATTGTAAAGAGAGAAGACAGATGACCCTCTTTTGGTCTGGATAAATCATAAACATTAAAATTCATCATTGACATGAAATCAGTTGACTTTACCAAGTAATGTGTTTGAAAGCTTGGCACAGACACTTCATGTTTGACTTGAAACCTGATCATGATCATGATCTTGTCATACATTTAAATTATTCATTGTTTTACCGGCACACCCTCGCCTGACACTATTGAGGCAAAAGGAGTGAATCTTCATGTGGTATGGGAGCAATGTCAGCCATTATGGCCAGTTTAGCTTCTTATGAAATGATGTTTCCAGATAATATTGACTGTAAGCTCACTCATGATTAATCAGGGTATCCTGCTCCTGTGATCTGAATTGCTCATGATCTTAAGATTCATACTCCAAAAAAGGAAGCAGCATATCACCAGAGTAACCACTAAGTGCTGCTAACTGTAGCTGCTGTTAGCAAGTTAGCAAAGTTAGCTGTGCAGTAAGTGATGCCAAGACTGGTAACTCTGACGATCAGGGGAGCGTCTGTGTTGTTTACAATACTAGCACCAGAGCTTTGGAACTTTGTTAGAAAATTTTATGCTAACATTTCTACATATTGTCACTGTTAGTGTCTTTGCTTCCTCCCTATTTGAAGAACTTTACTCTGTTGGAGTCACAGTAGGTGTTAAAAGGAATGGTTGTTTAGTTGTAGGAGAGTGAGGACTGTGTTCCAGTGGTGGAGGAAGAACTCACATCCTTACATGAATGTAAAAATATCACACAATACAACACCCTATAATAACTCCATTAAGGACACAAGCCCTGCATCTAAAATTGTATTGAAGTCGATATACATAAAAGATTAATCAGCAAATGGTATCAAAAGATAAGTGCTGTCACTGATATCATTTTACACATATTACAGTATTGGATTGATATAACTCAAGCCGTAACATTAAATGGTGTATTTGGTCAGTGTTAAGCTTATTATATACTATATACTCCTGCTTTGTACTAGTTTAACCTTTCAAAATGAATCATATTTTACGTGATGAATAACCCTGCAGCTGACTGGAAAGGAAGAGCTGTTAAATAAATACAGCTGAGATGACTATTTTCTCTCTCAACTCAAAGTGAATAGAGGTATACATTAGCATTCAAATTAAAAGTTACAGCTCTAAATTGTGCCTCTAAATAGGCCTAGAACTATATTTCCACCACTGCTGTGCACACACACGCTCACACAGTTACACATGAGTGTTAAAAATAACACTCTCTGATTTAATTTTAATCATGATAAGGAAACCGGTCAATTTAAAAGTTTTTTCCTGAACGCACTGAGTCCACTGGACACACATTACTCACAAACACTCCACACATTCCTTTGAAGAAGCGGCCAGACCAAATGGTTTTGTCCCGCTCAGGCGCGCTCTGATTGGCTGCGGCAGCTGTCGGTTATCAGGTTCTCTTCTGTCATTGGCTGTCTCGGCTCTGTTAGCTGGGAAAGCTTCGTGCCTCCGTTGGGTTTGGGATGGTCTCTCTGACTCCCTCTCTCACTGTAGCGGTCTGTTATTGATGTTTCTTTCCTCGACATTTCCATGGTAACTGTCCTGTCTAAGGTCTGAACAGCAGCCAGGAGCCGAGCCGTGTGTGAGAATGGAGCTGGAGGAAAAAAACCCGGACCCTAAATACGGTAAGAACAGCTCTGTTCTGATGTTTTCTCCTCCATGTTTGCTTTTTCTTTAAACGGGCGAAGAAATGGAAACAATGACTGCGAGGGATGGGAGGGTGTGGACCTCATCACGGGTCTCGTGCGGCACTGGAGCCATCCTCATCCACCTCAGCCGGCTGTTTTTCAGACCAGCTCTCGTCTGCAATCTCAGAGAAATTGTTTTGAATTACTCTCCAGTTTCTCAATTGACAATCCACTGTGAACGAAGGCAACGTGCTGTAAATGGGTGGTTGTGTTTGGCTAGTTGGCCCTATGTTATCATTCCGCATTATGAACTATCCAGTTCAGCCTTATTTGTGTTGATGTGTGGCTGCTATTACAGCAAAACTGGGTTATCAGCCATACAAACAAGGCTTGTATTAAATTGGCTTCATATGCAGGTTACTCAATACAGTAGGAACACTGAAAAACAGGCCTCACAGGAGATGGGGAGTGGATAGTAGGCTCTGTTTGGTTTATTGTATTTTCCCTTGGGCTCAAGAACCAGTTGGTGTTTTGTAGACTCACAGAGGGAAATTTCATCTGCACAAACACATGCACGTCAAAGACATTCATCGCTTTTGTTCACACTGAATTTCTGCATGCACACATTATGGAAAACCCATCCTCTATACCAGCCGAAGACATGACTCATCGCTGCTTGTTATGTGTGTCACACATGCATCCTCTCCACTTGGCACCAACTTATCAGCACACAGCCGCCCTGGTTTGGTCTTCTCGTGTCTGGGCCGGATTGTTGTTGGACTGTTGAGTCATGAAGTTTTCCCAACCAGTGTTATTCTTGCTTTAATACCCTATGTCACTGTTGTTACATGAGAGGACGGCTATAGAGCGCTTACAAGCAAACCGCAGTCTCCACGCTGGTATTCCACTGGGAAGACAACACTAATGCTTTCTGACTGTGGAGTTGTTGCTTCTTTCACAATGTAAGATGCTCCCAACAGCCAACACCCACAATCTAAATTGCTCATCCTTCTCCGCTCGATCCACGGCGCTCCCACTGTGGAGCATTTCCACATTGCTTTCCTGTTACCATGTAAACTGCCCCTTTTCCTTGGCTCCCCTCCCCCATGTAGGCAGAGAGGTCAAAAAACACGGCCCTTTTGAACCGGAGATAAAGGTTTATACGATACGAACACACAATACACATTCCTGCTCTGATGAAGTCCAAAACAGCAGTTTTTATCAGCAGAGTTTAACCTGTCAGCAGTCTCTGGTTGCCTGCTATGTACACTTTCCCTGCGTCAGTCTAGGTGCACATGCAGGCGTGGAGGCAAGCTGCAGCCTGCACTGCCTGGATTGTGTTCAGCCTTGTCTGTCCGACCCACTCAGCAGACACAGTCAAGACGCTTCTAGTCAATATCAAGCTGGAAAACACTCAGTTGCACTGCCACACACACTGCATCTACCCAGAGACACACAGCTGCTAAATGTTTCACAATGAGCGCTTTGAACTTTAGTTTGGGAAAATCAGACAAATTGTGGCTGTATGATCCGAGTACAGAGAGACAGTCAGTGGTTGTCAGGTTTTAAAGATTTATCTCTGATAAAGAACCTTTTTTGTGTTTCCTGCTTCCTTTTTAAGATTATACAGGCCAGTGACCTCATTAGAAGCTGACAAACTTTAGTTTTTTTTGAAGCAGTTACAGCTGTTGGATACAGCAGTAAAACAGTAGTACATCTCTGTGACTCCAGCAAGTGCCATAATCCTTATCTGCGTGCTCTAAATAAAAAGATACAAATGTCAGGGAAAAAAGCAAATAATGTCCCACATGTCTTCTTGAATGTACAGACAGACAGACACACACACACACACACACACACACACACACACACACACACACACACAGACACACGCGCACACACACACACACACACACACACACACACACACACACACACACACACACACACACACTCAACCACAGGGCCCACTAACCCATTAAGGTAGCCAGGGAAAGGTTCATCTGATAACCCCTCTGGGCCCATTAGTGAATCACATCAGTCATGACATCATCACTTCCTTTATCGCACACACTCACACACAACTGTGACTAGAAAACGTATCATGTTATTGGTGGATACAGAGACTGCCTCACCACTTTGAGCATTTGGTTTTGATCATGATCTTGTGATTTTCATGCTGAGTGCAGACTCATGTATTCCTGTTGGTTTTTAGCATCAGGGCACCTGCTGTATGTAATAACCTACCTGAGGAACTCAGTGTGAAGCAAAATATCAGCAAATGTAGGCCTTTTTGGAACATTTCTTCTCTAAGTTGCTGCATTCACTTAGATTGACATCGCGCAAACTACTATCACATTAATCGTGTCAATTAGATGAAAAAAAACAAGACTAGTTGTAATACATTTGGCTCTCTTCACACAACCAATATGCTGGAATGCTTCAGCACAATCAGTGATTGTTTTATGGCACAAAGCAGCAGCTCTAATTGAGCAGTGCCTCTGATGCTTGCAGATGGTCCTCCGGATGGAAAAATCACTGTCAGTGTTTATTCTCCTCAGTAAAGAGAAGGTAGTACAACCAAACAGCAGCAGCAAACCCTTTTAACTTTTATATGAATACTATGCAAACAATCCGTAATAACATTGCTTCTGACTGCAGCCAGAATACTAAACACCTGTGCACTTAGTACCATGGTAATATGTGCAACTTTAAGTAGTGCTATTGTCTTTAAATAAAACACACAATATTCAGTAGAAAGAATTCAGTTACACAAAAGATCTTGAAAATACTGCAGCACAACCTTTTCAGAAGTGACTGTACAGGCAACATTTTTGATTAAAAACTCCTCATTATACTGTACTGTAACTGTAAAGAGCAATCAATGCATGGATATCATCAGCCCATTTGAGATAATATAAGATAAGAATCTTTTACAAGTGAGACCCAGCCTAGCTGCATTAACGATGTAACATCAAATTAAGTCGCAAGAAGAGCGGAAAGTAGAAAAATGCTTCAAAAATGCAATGCCATTTCTATGGGGCTCCAATACAGGTCAAGGACACTTGAGTTTCTTAAGAACAAGGTAAAGTCTGTATGTGCAAGGACATGGCACTGTGTATGTAACAGGCATGTGTGTGCGGTCAATAGTTAGTATTGTATTTCACGCTATGGCATGCTCTCAGTCTGTCACATGGCGATGGAAGTGGGCAGACCAGATCACGGGCATGTGCCACAAGAGAACATGTAGGACGGTCTTATCTCTGTTGTACAGCTCCCCCAACCTTTTTTATGTCACATACACACACACATCATAACCAAATCATTGTCTTAACAGTGCACAAAAACATTTCAAGAAATCTTTGTCCATTGTTTAGCGAGTCACTGAGCGCGTAACAAACTTGAAAATACAGCTAGAAGTGGAAACAGGAAGCTGAGAAACCATTGACGGGGGGTTATACATCTTACTGGATGAGGTTTAAAGAGAAACCACTTAATGGCCTGTGTCTGTTGTGTGACTGAAATTTTTTGAGTCATGTGACCACTGGTTAGGGTGAGCTGTTCTGCGTGCAGTTGCACACTGTTAAAGAGCTGTAAGTTCGAGAAATGGTGACGAAATTTGATTTAGTAGAATGAGTTGAAGCCCAAAATAACTGCTATGATGACGGAGTGAAAAGGCTGTCCCTCAATTTGGACAGCAGCAGGTTCACAGGCGCCACAACTCTTTGTTGCTGTTAATGCTCCTCTCTCAATTCCCCCGTCAACAATGTTTTTACTTCAATTCCCCTGATGAGCCCTGAGCCAAGAGAGGGACAGAAGAGAGAAAGAGGGAATAGGAGGTGAAGGCAGAGCTAATACAGTGAAAGGAGGAAGTGCAGAGTTAGAAGTTAAAGGACGCACACCCTATACAGGAAGGAGACGTAAAGAAACGGGCAAAACAAAAGCAGACTAAGAGAAATCTACAAAACCGTCAATGACAGAAACTAAAGGAGAAATAACGACAGAATGACAAAATACGAAAGACAAGGTACTGTAACAGCCTGGTTGTATGATGAAGTGAAGGCTCACAGCTGAGACAGATATACAGTACTTAGAACAGGTCCAGCAGTGCTTTTTGTGGTGGTGCCACTTGTGCGTAGGCAACCTGCGTATGTGTGTGTTTGTGTATAAGCAGTGTGGTGTCACAGATATATCTTAATGTAGCACTGGGTTGGCGCTGGGCTCGCTTTCACTCCCACTTGGAGTCTGTAACAGAGTTTAAAGAAGAGTTTGATGATTCTTCATCGTGTGAATTGTCAGCAAGGCTGCGACAGACACCTACAGTAATGTGACAGGATGTGTGATAACTCAGAGTCTGGCTTCCTCACAAGAGGATGTTGGCAGGATGTCTCCTATATTCATAACCCAGGCTGATTTCCTGGGTGAAACATATTTAATTTGTAACTTAAAACATGGACAATAAGCACATTAATTGCCCTCTGTTTGAATATGTTGACTGGCGGTATTGGCTCACGATGATCTCACTCCAGGCAGAGTGCACTTGGTGGATGTTTCTCCTCTGCCGTGTCTGAGGTGTTTCCATGGCGGCTGGTGATGTCCACAGGGAGCTCACTGTCCACAGGGAGCCATTTTGTGGGTTGCTAGGCATGACAGTCAGGCAGAAGAATCCTTTTGTTCTAGAGACTGTCCTTTCTCTGTCAATACACTTGAACTTGTTTATACGCCCCACTGTAGATATTGATAAAGCACTGCAAATATGTAATACTGTATGAATTAATGAAGACATGCTGTTACTCTGATAAGTCAAGAAATTATTTGTTAGTGCGTGTAATCTGTGTGAAATAACCAATTAGCCACTGCGACACATTAACATTTAAATAGAACTGACGGAGAAGCTGTTTAATTTTTTGTGTCTATTTTACCTTTATTTAATTATGACAATATAATACTGCTTGGAATGGGGGATGGTGTGTAGAAATGTTGGTAAGTGGTTATTTACAAGACCAAATAAAACCTAAAAACAGTTCCATAAACACATAATATGCCATTTTAGACATAAAGCATGATAAGCTATATAGAGAGTGAAGGTAATTTGTACATATGTACACTCAATTTACTCAGTTATGCTCATAGTATACTTCACAATTTGGAATGATTTTATCATCATATCATTCAGTGCAATGGTGTCATGATGGTAATTGTACAGTTTTTATCATTTCATAAAATTCAGCTCAATTTAGTCTAAATTACTGATTCCAGGTTGTTATAACTTGATATCATAATCATATGTGAAGAGTTTTATCTTTTGGAGAAACATTTCTTTTAAAAAATGTCTTAATTCCACCATCAGTATCAAAAAACAAGTGATTTGAAGATTAGGGATAGGTCATGATTTTTGAATACATAAATAGTCAATATTCCATTAGAAAAACTTGAAGTAGTTCATGTGACTCTGGTTTTCCTTTGTTTTCACTGGCGCCTGATAATAACACAATAGCACCAGCTGTACCTGCACCTGGTTTTCTGAAAGTTCCTGAAGTGAAGCCTCTAGTTAATGGTTCACAAGTCTTAATGCATGTGTTATGTAGTCATATCAGTCTTTGTCTTATGATTCGGGAGAGAAGTATATGTCAGTATATTTATGCAATGATTTCTAGCCTGAGATATTAACAAGGCTGTTGTCTCTTTTCATCCACAGGGGAGTCCAAGAAGTTCGACCCAAACTTCAAAGGGCCGATTCACAACAGGTGAGACGTGTTTTCAGTCACAGATCATAATTTGCCTCTTTCTGTAATACAGAACGCCAATAACAATATTCTGCCTCTCCTTTTTCCAGGGGCTGCACAGACATCCTCTGCTGTATCCTCTTCATCTTAGCCTTGCTGGGGTACTTTGCTGTGGGTATCCTCGGTAAGATTGAGCTCTATTAATACAATATGTACTGAGTCTTGCATTATTGTGTATATTATATATTTTTCTATCTATGTCCATCAAAATTAAAACATGTTGTACATCTCCTATTTGGTATGTTTTATTCTTGCATTCATCAGGGTGGTGTGTAAAGCTTTTCCCGGGTTTCTTAGATACAGTCCAACGTAGATACCAAGTACAATATTAATAGATAAAAAAAGAAAAATATAGTGTGATATAATTGGTTAGTATATTACGTATCTGTTGATTTTAATGTTGTTTTTTATACCAAATAATTATGGTTATTGCTGATCAACGGACAATAAATAAGGACACAAAAACAACATGCAACATTCGGTCAAAGTGAAACTTGCACCAAAATGCAACCTAGGCTTTTTTTGTGAACTTATATGAGTCAAACCTTAGTGTGAAAGCATAATTACGATGAAAGAAGCAAATTTTAAGATTTACCGTATTTTTGTTTTTGGATCAAGCTCATTTTCCCACTGCAAGGGGCACTTTTACACTAGCATCAAAATCTCTATGTTTAAAACACTAAGAAGACTTGACACAACATGAAACTTTGCTCGTAGTATCACCAGGGTTTTTTGCACATGAACACGAGCATTGAGAACATTGTTTGTGTACACAGAGGCTGCGTCCGAAATTCCATGCTAACATGCTATTGAGTATGCTAAAACAGTATATGAGATTTTTTAGTATGTCCGAAACCTTAGAATGAACCCAGTAGTGTGTGAGGTGCATACTATTTCCGGTAAATATTACAGTGTGCAAGCACTGGACACTACGTCAGCATAAATATCCCACAATGCAATGCAGCAGTTATGACAACAACGACACAACAGACAATGGCGGACAGCAACGTGGTAACCCGTGCCAACCTCACCTCTACCTGCACCTATAATAATATAACGTTAATATAACGCTTTCCAGTACAACAACATCACTTAACAAGTTCGCCTGTGGTTCGCATTTATTACTGTGTGTCTTATTGGATGGCTATCAAGGATGTATTATTAGAATATTATTATTAGATATATTAAAAGAGTATTATTGCAGATTGCCAGTAGAGGTGAGGTTGGCACGGGTTACCACGGTTACGCGTCTCCAATCCAACCGGCAAGAGGCTCTCAGGAAGCGCGTCACTTTCGCGCTTAACAGTATGTTGGAAAAGATGCATACTACTGTTATTCACTCAAAAGTATGTTGAACAGTAGTGCACATATTGAGTATGTAGTGTATAGTATGGAATTTCGGACGCAACCATAGTTTACTAAAAAGAAGATTTTTCTAACAACTTACCTTAGCAGTAGCTTGCTCCACTCCTAGTCATCATGGCAGCCAAGAAGTATCGATCTCAGAATGCAATGTAACCTGGAGGAGAGATAAGGTGGAATGCTACTGCCTTCCAGTAACAACTATCCATGCAACATCTCATGTGACTTTTCCAGCTTTTGATTTTAGTATTGTTCCTTATATGAGGCTCCTGTTTAAACTTTAAGGTCAATATTGTTTTTTGCTAACAACAAAACAATGAATTATCCGTGCATTTATATGGAACTAAGTTTTAGGTACGGTCCACCTTAACTCTCCTCCATGTTATGTCGCATTCGGAAATCGACACTTCTCTCTGGCAGGACTGCGGCGAGCAGAGGAAACATCTACTAACATGAGTTGTCCAAAAATGTTCATTTTAGTAAACTCTCTGTACACAGAGTTCTCAATGCTTGTGTTAATGTGTAGAGACCCTGGTGATGCTTTGAGCAAAGTTTCATGTTGTGTTTAGTGTTTTAAAAATAGCAGCGTAGCATTCCCATTGAAAATGAGTTAAATCTTATACGGTAAATCATCTCAAAATAATGCATTGTGTACATATTGATGATGAAATGCTTTGACTGTCCGCTTTCCAAGAATGCAGTCTTGTTTGACTGAGTTTTTTTCTTATTTCTCTTTTGAAATTGGAAATGTGTCCGAAATTTCAGATTGTTTGATTTAGTATTGATTGGAAGATCTGTTGAGAGAGAAGAGCAGACCAGCAGGTGTTATTGTCATTTGATCTGATGTCCACTTTTGTTCTGAATGACTTGCATTCTTCTCCATGCAGCCTGGTCTCAGGGTGACCCCAGGAAAGTGATCTACCCCACGGACAGCAGGGGGCAGTTCTGTGGACAAGCTGGAACGCCTCTGGAGTGAGTGACCTGACAATATGAGCATGATGTCCTTGAAAACCTCTAACATGCAGATCATTGACATTTACCTATAATACAGAACTAATGATAGTTGTGTTTTACTGTTTTTCACACAACAGAAAGAAGCGACTTCTGTTCTACTTCAACATCCTGAAATGTGCCAGTCCTCTGGTGCTGCTGGAGTTCCAGTGTCCCACCACACAGGTCGGAAACCTTATCTTCTTATCTTTCATGTGCATTGCACCATTTCTCATTTCTAACAATCACGTTAATTGACATGATTGTATGTTGTTGTTTGTGTGCAGTTATGTGTAGAAAGCTGTCCTGACAGGCACCTTACACTGGTGAAAGCCAAGTTAGGCAACAAAGACGACCATGAATACTACAAGCAATACTGTAAGGATGGAGTGGACTTCGCCAAACTGGTACGTATTCATTAATCATGTTTCACACATACTTAAAGGTTAATTGAAGTATGACAAAACTTTTTTTTAGAAAAAGTACACTAAAGGCTGATTAACATGTTACAGAGTCCACCGGAGATCCTGAGGGACAGCTTGTGTCCGGCCATGCTGATGCCCAGTAAACCCTGTGAGTGAGAAGCTTTTCCTTCTCTCCCTCTCTCCTCTCATTTTATGACACAATAATAGCTGCTGTGTCTGTAGATCTGTTGTTTCATAAAACGGATCATCTCCTCCTTCCACAGTCACGCGTCGCTGCCTTCCTGCTTTGGGAACGATGAAAGGAGGGGTGGTGGTGGTGGGCAATGAAACCAGTTTTAATGATGGCGAGGGCAACAATATCAATGCCACAGACGTGCTGGAAGCATCCAAGTGAGTCTGATTCACTGTATGGTGACATAGATTTTACACACAAAACATACTTGTATCATAAGGAAGCCAATCAGTCTCTTTGTGTTGCACAGTTTCAAAACTGTTTGACTTACATGCTAGCACAATCAGATTAGCTCAACCCTGAAAGTTGTAGAAGTTCAACAAATAGTCATGAATTGTGTGAATTGTGCCTGATAAATCAGCAAGGGGCCCCTGACTGCTGCTGATATAATTTAATGATGAGCAACTGGCATTTTGACAGTTCATTTAAGCCCATCGGGTTGTGGATTGTTGGTTTAATTTACCTATCTTCTCATGCTCTTGGAACTATTTTCTTTTGACATTTTCCTAAGATAATCACAAAAAATAGATTCATCAGTAAGAATGAAAACTGTTCTTACTTTTAACCACAAAAAAAATGCTAAATATACCAGTTCAGGTTTGACATTAATGACACAAATCTTTCTATGCTGTGTCAGCTGACAGTTCCCCATCATATCTCTCTACTGTGTAATGGTCTTACTCACTCTGTGCGCTCATGTGTTCTTGCTACATTGCTGTTTTGGTTTTGCTCTATTTGTATGAACCCTATAGGTCGGTGTTTTCTATCAGCTCTATTCACCATGGTAGAGGTTGCAACAATCCCCTCGTCTTCATTATTTATGTAAATAATATGTAGTTTCAAATCAAAGTAATCTTGCCAGCTATATGGTTTAACAACTTTTGTTGAAGCTGTATCTGTATGCTGATATAGATTATTAACATGATGTGCTTTTGCATGTGTAATTTCCTGATGAATGTTAGCATCAACTAGATAAAAATGCTGATGCTCAGTGTGTTTTGCAAACATTGCACAGTGTTTATACTGTGGTTAACCTAGCTAGGCACACTTTGCCCCAGATCGTGTCACTGATGTAACATGCACACTGAAAAAAATGATTTAAGGTTAAAGGAACAGCATTAGTGTTACAGCTCTTTCTACACACTTTTGTGATTATTTATATAACTATGTCATTATTTCTTTTATATTATTTAGCCTTTATTTAACCCGGTTACTCACTTAGTGAGCTCACAGATCTCTTTTATAAGGGAGACCTTGACAAGAATGGCAACAACACAGTGTTACAACACTAAATTAACAGAAAACACATTAAAACATTCAGATAAAACACTTGCACATACACAACATGGGCTCAATTGATTTCACCACAGTTTTAAAGTTGTTCAGTGTCACAGTATTCTGAAGTTTCAGTTCAGTCTGTAAATTGTTCCGAGCAGTGGGTGCTGAAAACTAAAAGCTTCCTTCTCTCAGTTCACTAGTCACTTTGCGTGCTGACTTTGGGAACAACAAATGACAAAATGTCATGAGAACAAAGACTTCGATTTCCATATTTGAAGTTTAGAATACTTATTGATTCAGTTACAGGGTTATTTAATCTGACTGATAACCTTACTAAATTATATTAGCTTCAGTTATCCATACTTGGCAGATGTCTACAGTGTTAATTTTGGACAGTTTTGTTTGCGGTTTGTGATTTGTTTCCTTCTGTTATAGGAAATCAAATGTGGTTGTTGAAGCTCGCCAGGTGGCCATGAGAATCTTTGAGGACTACACTCAGTCTTGGCACTGGATATTGCTGTGAGTCTGTCCACTTTTTAGTAGTCACAGTCACAGAAATGTGTTGTATAGAACATCACAAGACAAAATGTTTGTTACACTTACAGGCAAAACAACTCCAAGTTATTCCTTATTTACATATGAACTGTTTTTTTGATCTCCACTTAAGCTAATTGATCACTTTGAAACCAGAAAAATGCATGACTTCCAAGATCACATGAAAAAGTGCTAAAAGACTCTGCTTATAACTGTCAGTATGTGAAAACATTTGATGTGTCCACTCTGCAGTGGTCTGGTGATTGCCATGGTGGTCAGCTTGATTTTCATCGTCCTGCTACGATTCTTGGCCGGCGTCATGGTCTGGGTCATGATTGTTTTGGTTATTCTAGTAATTGGATATGGTAAGTCTTCAGCCTCTGTAGAGCATAAAGTTGTATCTATTTGTTACTGAATAAAAAAGTATTTTTATTTATTTTGTTTTAATTTTTTAAGGAATTTTCCACTGTTACATGGAGTTTGCGAGTTTGAAGGGAGAGCCGGGCGCTGACGTCACCATCCGTGACCTGGGCCTGCAGACGGACTTCTCTGTCTACCTGCAGATCAGACAGACTTGGCTGGCCTTCAGTATGCACAACCACTTTTAATTCTTTATTTAATCTCCTATGAAATGCTGTTAATCTAATGCCTTCTCTGGTTTGCAGTGATCATTCTGGCTATTGTAGAGGTCATCGTCATCTTGCTACTCATCTTCCTCAGAAAGAGGATTCTGATTGCCATCGCACTCATCAAAGAGGCCAGCAGGTCAGTCTGAATCCCAGCATGGCTTTGTGCGGAATCCTTCCAATATGTCTTCTCAGCTAAGGGTACAGATGTGAGCAGATCTGTTCACATATGTTGAAGCCACCCTAATCAATATTTTTAACTTACAATGGATTCTTTAAACATGTAATGTGAGAGGGGTCACTCATTTTGACAAACCCACAGAAATGTATCAAAACAGAGCTAAAATGAGGATGAATATTGGACTTACATTCATCAGATGGCTAGAAACAAAAGAACGCTGTTGTGCTATGTTTCTGCTGGGTGTGCATATAGGCAACTGTTAGCTAACACCTATAGCATGACAACATTATTTGTCTTAATAATAGTTAGAAGCACCCTATAGTTCTTACACTTAAACATCAGTGCCAGGCTGTGTTTCATTGTTTAGGTAACTTTATTTCTACTCAAGCTTGTGACATAATGTTTCCATTGTTGTTTTCTTTTGCAGGGCTGTTGGACATGTGATGTCATCACTTTTCTACCCACTGCTGACCTTTGCCCTCCTGGCCATTGTGATCGCTTACTGGGCCATCACAGCTGTGTATCCTTACTTTTGTCCAGATGTTGACCAAATATGAGCAAAACATAAATGTGTCACTTTATCGTTATTTTTTCACTTTGCAAAAAAAGAAAGATGCATTACCATCAATTTGAATGATCATCGACAGTATATTAATTACTCAGTTATTCCATCAATTAAACATTCAGTCCATCTCATTTATATTACTCATCTTCTTCTAAAGGCTGTTGCAACATTTCCCTGATACTGCCTATTCTTTCCTGCTTTATTTCTTGTTAGTGACATATTTTCATAAATGTACAAAACTGATGCAGAAGAGTCTTGATTGTGACCTTTTCAAACATATCCTCCCTTTGTTGACATGATCTCCTTGACTCCTCTGACCAGTTTCTTGTCCACATCTAACGATCAGGTGTACAAGGTGTTCAACAAGACTGATTGCGAATACTCACGAGAGACCTGCGACCCCAAGGTATGCTTTTAAATGTCACTGCCACAATATATGAAGTGATTGAAGATGTGTTTGTGAATCGGCTAAAAAAGCCTGCTCCTATTTGACAACATTTTGGAGGAAACAGTATCATTGTATCACCGTTATCTGGACATCATCACACTTTACGTCATGGTTTATGTAATTAAGAAATCCCCTCTTAAATTGTGCGGTCTCCTTCCTCCTCCAGACATTCAACACCTCCAATGTTTCAGCCCAGTGTCCTGATGCAGAGTGTCTGTTTGCCTTCTATGGTGGGGAGACCCTCTACCACAAATACCTCATCCTGTTCCAGTTCTACAACGTCTTCCTCTTCTTCTGGTGCGCCAACTTTGTGACAGCCCTGGGCCAGGTCACTCTGTCGGGGGCCTTCGCCTCGTATTACTGGGCCTTCAAGAAGCCTGAAGATATCCCAGCCTACCCCATCTTTGCCTCGCTGGGACGGGCCCTCCGGTTAGACGCTGAATTTGTGTTTCAATTTTGTGTCGTGTGTCAGTGTATTTTCAAAACAAGCAAGTGGAAGTGAGGCATATGTTAGGTCGGTTGGTGGGTTACCCTCTCTGTGTGTTTGAGTAAATGTGTCTCATGCTCACAGTTGGCTTTTGTTTCCTCCTGCTGTCCAGATACCACACAGGCTCCCTGGCTTTTGGCTCTCTGATCCTGTCTTTGGTCCAGGTCATCAGGGTGTTTCTGGAGTACCTGGATCACAAATTGAAAGGTCAGAAGATCTAACTTAAGAACAGGATGACCGACCTATTAAATTACATGGCCATACATCGTCATCATTATTATATATTTATCAGTTGCTATGTTTACATGGCCTTTCTTTTCTCCTGTCACATTTTGACTCACTGCACCTCTATGGAAACTCTATGGCGAGAAGTGGGGAGAACTCAATGTCATTTGTGCAGTAAAACAAGGTTCTAATACCAAAAATCATAATCAGATTTGATGATAATGATCAATTCTATTTATTTATTCTTTTTACCAAATAAATAAATAAGTAAAATAAAAACTGAATCAATACATACAACATTTTTGAATGCCCAAAGTACCAACAATTAAAATAATAAGGGCTCCACATGTTATACATATTAAAATAAGTCTAGCGGCTGGCTCTTCCTCCTGCAATTCCTCAAGCACTGTCAGCCTAGTGATTTTTGAACTCTTAGTTGCACTGAGGAGTGCAGAATTAAATGTCTTATATAGGATCTGATGAGTGTGAATGGTTTTCATTTAGCAAGATTTCAAATGAGACATGTAGAATAAATAGATTTTGATTTAAAAAGTCATGAAGAAGTGGTTACTTTTACTTAAAGCAGCATTTGTAGTACATGTTTCGCACAAAGACCATCTGAAATTTGATAACAATTTCTGGCAGTGAAAAACAATTTAATTTGGGCTTCTTCTTTTTTTAAACAAAACGTGCTTATGAATTGCTTGTGCTAAAGGTCAGAAAAATGCTAGTTAGGTTATATTGCAATCATCGAAGATGCCTGAAAGGGCTGAAAGTCAATATGTAAAAGTTGCAAAAAAATGCAATTACTGCTATTGCATCGTCAACATTTATTTATTTCCCCTGCTGACTTTTTTTTTTTTTTTTTTGCACCTTTCATACAGGTAACCTGTTCACACTTGTGCACCTCTTCACATGTTTTCATACAGCTGTGTGTGTGTGTGCAGCAGCTCGCAGGTGCACAAAAAAATATTTTCTGATTTATTTATAGCAACGGGGACACTAACAGAGGTGCATGTAACTTTTACCCAATTACGATCTGAACACAGGAAGTAATCAGGTTATTATATGGTTTAAACACATCCAATTATTAGTTTGCTCATGTAACTGTAACATTGTCTCTCTCATCCTTCAGGTGCTCAGAACAAGTTTGCTAAATTCCTGCTTAGCTGCATGAAGTGCTGCTTCTGGTGTCTGGAGAAATGTATCAAGTTTCTGAACAGAAATGCCTACATCATGGTGAGTTGTTGTAACAGGAAGCAGCTCAGTCAGAGATGCTGATGCTTGGTGAGGTCATAAAGTGGTAAATGTTTAATTATTTTTCTTCAGATTGCCATCTATGGAAAAAGTTTCTGCCCTTCAGCTCGAGACGCCTTTTTCCTTCTCATGAGGAACATTGTCAGGTAGGATTTCACTAGCTTACATTAATCACAAGCATAAGACTACTACGGGTATTCAATAAATCAAGCTATTCTTAGCCCAATTTCATTTGATATATTCTTGTGTTCTCTAACTGTGCCAAATTCAACACAGGGTGGCTGTTTTGGATAAAGTGACCGACTTCCTGCTGTTTCTTGGGAAGCTCCTCATAGTTGGAATTGTTGGTAGGAAACTTTATTTTTAGGCACAAATGTCTGTAAACTGGAGAGAGATCTGTCTGGACTTATAACTTAAATTCACTAACTGATGTTTTTATTTTTTCTGTACAGGGATTTTCTCTTTCTTCTTCTTCTCTGGAAGAATCAAAGCAGTGGAGGAGGCTGCTCCATCTCTTAACTACTACTGGGTGCCAATTCTGGTGAGTGACAGTTATATTCGTTTTTGTGCTCCGATGGCACAGCAGAGGTCTTGATGTATGTGATTTTCTTCATGTAGACGCTGGTAGTGGGATCCTACCTCATCGCCCATGGTTTCTTCAGCGTGTATGCAATGTGTGTGGACACACTGTTCCTCTGCTTCTGTGAGTATCATTATCTTCATACAGATCTCCTGCAGATCTCCTCTCTTCTTACTGTTTTACAAACACTCATACAACTGTGGCAAGCTGTGGTTTCTTCTTCCTGCAATGTTCTGACTCATTTTCTCTTTGTCTCATTTCCCCACTTTACCTTATTTTCAAACATTCCCTTTATTTCATGTTTTCATTTCCCCCTAATTTTCCATTAACCCGATCAAAAACACTAAATAAACACTGACACAAAAGGTGAGGACTTGGAAAGAAATGACGGCTCATCTGACAGGCCTTACTTCATGAGCCCTGAGCTGCACGAGATCCTCTCAAAAACAAAAAAGGTGGAGGAAGACGGTAATGCTGTTGAGCAAGTGGATTCTGCCAAGCAGGAAGATGAGGTAAAATTGGAGGAAGAGACCCCTCTCAACCACCAACAAGACGGAGAGATCCAACTGAAAGAGCAGCTAGTGCTCAGGCAGGACAATGAGGAAGAGGAGCCTCTGAAATCCAAGATGGATTCTGAGGAGCCCAAAGAGGAGAAAAGTGAAGAACAAAAGGTGAGTGAGGCAGAGGAGGCTGAGAAGAAAGAAGAAGAGGGCAAAAGAGAAGAGGTGAAAGAGGCTGTGGAGAAGCAGGAGTCCAAACTGGTGGAGAAGACAGAGGAGGCGGCCCCTCCTGCTCAGGACACTGAGAAAGAGGAAACCGATGAAAAGAAAGAAGAAAAAGATGAATCTAAGGAAGAAAATCCTCCTTCTGCACCACAGGAGTAGATGTAAACAGTTATGTCAGGGCAAAAAAACGAGGCTTGGTGGACCTCAAACAATGAAAAAACTGTACAACAACTTTGTGATATGGACATGTTAAATGTGTGGCATACAACAAGCTAAAATTAAGGATCGCCTTGCTACGTGAGTGACGTCCAGCTGGAGAAGGTCGACGTGAAGGTTGAAGTAGGTCAAAAAGCCCAGTGCATCTCTGTAGCTTGAACAAAATGCTCTCTTGTGTTGGTTTTAGAACAGTGTTGGTTTTATATTGTGAAGATGTGTAGAACATTGTGAGTGCTGGACCTGTGCCTGATTACTGTCACTAATAGTTATTGTCTTAATCCTGTTATGCACTACAGAACCACCAAGTACCGTGTTTACACTCAAAACTAACACATCACAATCGATGGTGAATCTCTTTCACTGTTTACAATAATACCAGCTGACGCCAAAATGTTTCAGACATATTTGATATACTGTATGAATATTGGATCTTGTTTTTCCTATGGAACTTGTATATATACAGTTGTGTATGTCTATTATGTATTTTTTGGCTTCGGTCTTGTAGAGATCCTCGCCAAGATGGGATCCCATGTATTGTATTGCCACCTACTTGCCTTGGTATTTCGGACTGGCGTAAGCGCTGTGATTGTGTCGCCATGACGCAGCCATCGTGACCTTTCTGCAGACCCCAACAGTTGTTTACTGATCTCCCCTGGTCTCGCTCTGTCCCTATCCCTCTGTCTCTCTTTCTCTCTAAGTGCTGCATGGTGTTGACATGGCCTTCTGAATGCTCGCAACTAACCTCTCTGGATGCTTTTGTACCTCTTTTTCTTGTTTGTCACCTCGTGAAAGATGTAAGTTGATTTTCCACTTAAATTACTGATGACATTCCACATTTATTGGATGTAAATCTTAATTAAAGGTGATTGTATTTAAGCAGAGTAGTTCTTTTATGGCTCTGTACATGAGTTTGAAGGCGGTTTGGTGTTTGGAAGCAGGTGAGTTGTCCAACACAGTCAGCCAGTACTTGGATTTTGTCTTAAAGGGGCACTCCAGCAATTTTACATGTTGAATGTCACTTTAATTGTCATGGGAAGTGGTACTCAGCCTGACATCACTCAGATGGCTTCAGGTGATGATAATCCCAGGTTGGGCATTTGCTAACAAACACATTGAAATGCATTAATGCATTTTCTTACTTGACCCATGTTAGGGGCTAGAATCAGGATATCTCTGCTTCTGCTGTGTTGATTAAGAGCTGTGGGTCCTAGTTTTTGGTTTATGACCCATTAGAAGGAAACAGTGTTTGGAATTTTTGTGGATGTGATTTGTAAACGGTCCAACCAAAGAGTGTTTTTTACTTGCTAGAAGGATGGATTTGTAGATACACAAAGATATTGCAAGACAAAAAGAAAAAAAACAAAAACAATTCTTTGTGACAAAAATTTCTCCTTCCTTATCCCTTTAATGGTCTCAACCCCTAGATTAGGAGTCAGAGTTGTGATACAGACCAGTCTTTTAATTTTTTTTTTTTATTAAAGAGTAATTTAACACCACCCAGAAAATACTGTTTTTTGCCGACCTGTAGTGGGTTATCTTTCACGTTCCTGGAGTGATGTTCAGGTTTACTTCAGGACACCATGACATCACTGTTCTGTGTGGTGTCAAGTAGAACAAAGCACCCTTCAGACCACACCCAACAGACTTGAACATTTCAACCACAGAGGGCAGTAGAGCACTGCCTGTTAGCCTTGTGTGAAGTTACTTTTTGACTGACTTCCCTCACTTCATGGAACTGCAATATTAGATTGCTGGAGTACCCATTTAATTCGTAGCCCTTACAACAAATATAATGCTTTGATTATCTGATTTAAAGATAGAAAATATATGAATACAAGAACAATTACATTACTGTTGATTGTTAGCGTGATGTTGGGAAAACATGGTTCCTCAACTTCTTCTGTCCATGTCACAGTGGAGGATCTGGAGCGCAACGATGGATCAGCAGAGAGGCCGTACTTCATGTCGCAGAACCTGCTGTCCCTCCTGAAGAAGTCCAATGAAGAACCCAAATCTGTAGATTAGGTCTTTGTGTGTGCGTCTGTGTGCGTGTGTGTGTGTGTGTCTGCGTGCCTGCATGTGTTTAAATGTCAGTTAGTTACAGTGCCATTTCCTGTGCTACATAATGTATGTACAGTATTTTTGTGTCTTACTGCCAAATGAGATTCCATATTGTCTGTATGATATTATTCCTTTTGTATTTTCTTCGACTCCGTTACGTTTCTCATCAAAGTAGCTTTTATTACAGAAGGAATGTGGAGCTTGAGTTACAGATGATAACTGTAGATAATTTAAGTATTGGTTTGCCTTAAAAACTACTTGTTTTTTTTATTATACTTTTCTGTCTTTTTGTCACTTTTTTTGTGATTATTCTGTCATGCAGTTTACATGGAAGCTAGAATGGTCCAATATAGTAAAGCTTTCGAGAGTAAAGCTATGATTTATCAGTCTAACTAAGCATATTGCACTGTTCAAATTAATTCACCAAATCAGGGTTACTAAACTGCAGGCAATTAAAAGCTCAGTGTGATATCAAAGCCGTAAGAGATTACAAATGACCAGAGTGGTTTAACTTGGATTAGGAGTCATTATTTTTGAATACCTTTTTAATTAAAACTCTCCACTGAATTTAAAACATATCCATGACTATTGTGCATGTTTTAAGTTTGTAAACATTTTACATTGCCTTTCATTTTTTTGTGAGCTAATAAAAGTTTGTGTTGCCATATCAGTGTTCAAAGGAGTAAACAGGACACTGCCTTTTAGATTTATTTGGCTACAATGATTTGTGGATTATTGCTTCTATCAGTGATGTCACTTTTGTTTGATTAGATTGACATACAACATTCAAAATATAGAGTTGTTCTCGAAGAATAAGCGTGGAAAAATGTACATGAAAGGGCATTTTGTATTTTAAATGTGTTTAAAGTGTTTAAGTGTATGCAACACATGACCAAATTAGTCATATTTAATGGCATCGTGTTACATATCGATGGCATTAATAAATACATTTCACATTTTTGCAAACTTCTTCAAGGTCCCCACTTAGAGAACCATTTGTTTTCAGTCATTTGGTTTGAAACCTTCAGCTTTGCTTTGGGGGTAGATGTAGAGGTTGCTAGGCAACTGATGTCCGTTTGGGTCAAACTAACCTGACGAAGGGAACAGATAGGAGTTTCTGCTAACTGTGTAAGACACGAACACAACAACAATGTCGTCCACTTCAGGCTCGGTTGAACCTCCCCTAGAGGAGCAGATAACGGAGATGAAGCGTAAAATCCAACTAATCAGTAAGTTTGTTTAGAAGTATTGTGGCCGTTGATTCCAGTTCACGCTAAAGAAGTGCGCTTTGCTACACTTTAGTAGCTAGCTGGTGCATTCAAATAACGGTTACTGTAGAAGTTCTGTCAGTGTGCCTATTTGTCAAGTGAATGTACATTTGTAAGTAACGTTACATCTATTCAACTACTAAACTATACATATCCATTACTTATTACTTACATGAGTAGTTCTTATATTGTGAAACTTTATACTTCTACTTTACTAATATTACATATTAGAGGCATGAAATTGCACCTTAGCTCCGCTACATTTGTCTGGCAGCTTCAGTTACTGTTCACAGTTTTTCCTCACCTTCCTGTCCTGTGGCAACCATGCATCTCCAGATGTGTTGATTCTGAATGTTTGTGATAAACTGAAGAATTAAACGTTTCCTTCATACGTTGAGAACATTACTCTTTCTTCAGCCAAATAAACCCTTTTAAAAAATCTTCTTGGATAAGATTAGGAATGCATCATCACAAAGCTGAACATGATTGTACATAATATGATGCATTTTTATAGATTAAACCAAGCAGCAGTATATGATGTAGTGAAAATGAGCTCAATATTAAACAACTACAGCAGTAAAAGTGACACGTACACATTAATGTAGCAATAATATTAGTCAGAAATCATCACATAGAATAAGAAAACACAGACAGGGACATTTTACACTTTAAGGAGCCTACTTTAAGTAAAACCTGTACCATAGTTTTAAAGCAGCAGTCAAAATATGTGAAACCAGAATTGTTTTTCATTTCATAGATAGTGACATTGAATATTTTAATATTGTATCGACCGCCAAACGAGAAATGTCCACATTATTTGACATAAAAACATGTATTACTATAATTAAAGTTATCATCAGCCATATTATTAGTGAGTAATAAGACACTTTCGCCATTTTCATCAATGTAACCCTTAAATGTGTCCACCAGAGAGAGAAAGGGCAGCAATCTATGAGAGCTCCCAGGCCACCATCCAGAAGAACAGAGACACCATCCATCAGCTGAGGCAGGAGAACATGAGGCTGTACAGAGAACAGGCTGAAGCTAATGCTGTGAGTCCCCCATGAAATACAGGCAACGTTCTCAGTTGTGTTGGGTTGTTCTTTTTGTCCTCATTTGAACAGTCAAAGAGATCATACCCGACTTTCTTTTACAATCTTGTTCCGTTTGGTGTCTCTCCTCCCAGGCTAATGACAGAGGCTTGGAGAAAGATGCCTACCTCAACATGTCAGGGAAGGTGAGGGGATGGTGCCTAAATACTGTGTGTTATTAAAGTTCACAGATAACAGTTAATGTTATATTGATGGACTTTTTCCAACAAAATATCCCTCACACTTTGAAATGGAAGAGTTCTCAGACCAGTGTGAAACCATTTAAGTGACATTTATAATAGGCTTGCTTGCAAGCATAATTCTGTCTCTCTCATGTGACACACCCTCTCCATGCCATAACCCTTCTTTAAGGCATCTCTGACAATGCTAGAACAAAGTGTGCTGTCTAAGAAGAAGCGTCTCAATGCCTTAAAACACACCAACCAGACCCAGAAGCGCCTCCTGGAAGAGTTGAAGATGGAGTACCAGAGGCTGAAACCAGAGGGCAGCGGTGGAGCACAGTCTGCTGATGCTTCCATCTTGAAAAAAGAGGAAGATGCCATGGTACTTACTACTATGGTAGTTTTTTTTTGTTTGTTTGTTTTGTTTTTTGGTGTGCACATTTACACCTTCTGTAAACAATGTGTGTCTTTCAGAAACTACGGGTGCTGGAGAACAGGCTGGAGAAGACCCAGTTTAAGTGCATGGAGGCTGAGAACATCATGATTAATTATGAGAAAGTCAAAAGTCACCTGCAGGTTTGTTCAGCATACACATTGTTTGCCTCAAAATAATATCTGCGTGCATGTTATTGGACATGTTGCAGGAGTAATGGTGACACCACCCCCTTAATGATTTCTGACTAAAAATACACTTATTAGTGCTGGTTTGCCAGTATTAGAGATTATTTTGCTATGTGTCTGGCCCTTTTTATTTGTGTGATTAAAAAATATGTAAAAAAGAGAGGCATGAGGTCCAGGTCAAAGTGATGGAACAGTCCTTGTAAAACCATATCCTTTTTGAAACACCTGCAGAAGCTCTCTCAGTTTATATCCACATTTCATGTCCTTCCTATTTCTATCCCTGCTTCTCTTCAGGAGGAGAGTCTGACCTACGAGGGCCAGTTGGACAGTTTGGAGGCCGAAATCCTGATGGCCAGACAGGAGCACCAGAACATGCAGGCTATGTACAATGACGCTCAGCTCTCTAAAGAAACTGCCAAGGTGATCCAAACCTCCTCCACTTTCAGCTCATGACATGCATGTCTCTCGTGAAGGCATCAGAAGGATGATTCACTCACCGCTGCTGCTATTACTAATGATACAATTTAAATGAGTCAACCAGCTACAATGGCTGTTAGGTGTTTATTCACCTGTGTTCCTTTTATTTGATGCGTACATGCAACTTGCAAGTACGGATTCAGATACAGATATTATCTCTGTTTTTTTTCTCTCTTCTTAATGAATGTACAGGTGATATCATGATGGCATACAGTCATTATAAATTCACTGTTGTCACACTAGAATGTATCTTGACTCACTGTGTTATCACCCTTGTTTCCCTCCTTTCATCCCTTCATTTCCATCACCCCTTCCCTCTCTTCACCCTCCCAGGCTGAGTTACAGCAACTGGAGGAACAGCTCCACAAGGAGCGCAACGAGAGAGAGCACATTATAGCCATCCACAGGAGAGAGGTTGAGGAGTGCAAGGCCCAGGCTGAAAAAGTTGACAGAAGGGTGAGAAACACATGGTGGTGTAGTTACAGATTTAGGGATATTATAATATAGCTTTTATTTTGATGTTGTTCCCTTGTTGTTCTCTTGATGGATTACTACAGTACCTTGAATGAAGTATGTTTTGCATTGTTCTCAGGCACAGAGAACAGCTGTGCAGCCAGATGAGCTGAGCAGCGAGGCCCAGCGCAGCACCTCCGGGATGGCAGGTGAAAAGGAGACAGCCATCTACACTTTCGAGGAGGCCTTCAGACACATCATGGAGGCCACGGGAGTCACAGATATACAGGAAAGAGGAGAAGTCGCTGTACACAGACTGTACTCGCATGTTTGTGTGTTTGCCAGTGGTGGTTTTTGATTGATTTGTTGCGTGTAGGAGATAGTGGAGCGCTTTACGTCGCAGAAGGACAGACACCAACATCTGGAGAAGCTGAGGGGGGAGAACGAGAAGGAGCTAGAGCAGCTGAAGGAGCAAAAGAAGCTCCTGAGCCAACAGCTCCAGGATATGAAATATTCAGGGGAAGCTAAACTATCCAGGTGAGATACTTAGACAACTTAAGAGTTGTGTATGCAGCTGAGTAACGCTTTGTTATGTAATGCTAGGGATTTTCAAGCCTCTACTCTTTCTCTGTGGTTTTATCAGGGACCGACAGATGCTGGAGGAGAGTGAGCAACAACTGGAGGCTCAGCAGCAGAGGTGTGACGCCGCTAAAGAGCACCATGATTGTCTTATTAAAGCCCTCAGTACTGTCCGAGCCGGGCTGGAGCACCTCGCTGACAAACTTCAACACATCACACTGGTAAATACAACCTCAGCCATCATGATTCGTCCAACTGTAAAACAACTGACAGTAATTATTCTTAATATGTGACTATGTTCCTGGTTTTAATTTTCCTTTCTCTCAAAATTCTTCCATTTCTCTCCAGAGCGAGGACACAGCAGCTGAGGTGTCTCCAGATTCCAATGAGTACGTGCTGGAGCTGATGACTCAGTGTGAGCTGAAGTTGCAGACGCTGCACGAGAAAGTGCAGGGAAAGGATCTGACGGCTCTTATGAAAGAGATGGAGGCGGAGGAGGTGAGTGGAAGCTCCATAAACACTCATCCAGCATTACAGTGGTTGAAGCACAGATTGGGGTTTTGGATAGACTTTGCAGAGGTGGTCGTTGTGAAATCAGTGTCTCCGCATTTAGTGACTCCAACACGTTTTGGCATCAAGCCTTCATCGGGGAGTCAAAGAGATCTCATGGAACAAGAGGCTTCTTTTACAGTAGTATTCCACCAATAGGGAGCTCACTCTTTGACATGTTGTTGTGGCCAAACACCCTCTCAAGACCACAACACCATATGAGAGTGTGAGCTTCCTACTGGTGGAGCACTTCTATAAATGGGCAGTTTTGTTTTAAGGTCTATTAATTGTCTAATTAGAGAGTGTTTGGGGGTTTATCTTCATTTTTATGTCCATGTACATCCCTATCCAAAGAATGCCTCTAACAAACTTGATTAAAGTGCTTAAACTCTGACACTCTTGCATCACTAAAAAAATAGTTTGTGTAAATTCAAAAGAAAAATGAAATAACTTGCAGCTGCCTCTGTGAGGGAGCCTTGGTCTTTCAGTGATAAATGCAGTTCTGGCAAAGGGCATGACAGGTCTCTTGCCACAAATGAACACAGCATGTAAGTGTGCCACTGTGCTTGCATAACTTGCATAACTTATCTGAATGGAAAAGCAGCCATTAGAGCCATCTGAAGTGTTTGTTCGTGATTACTAACGCTCGCAGCACCTTCTGTTCGAGGACATCGCATATCAGAGTGTACCATAGGAAACACGTAACACTCTGTAGGCCATTTACTAATGACATTGACTACTTTGCTCTCAGATCCATTTTTAGAAGGCATAATCTTTGGGACTGACGTACATCTGAGGGGATAATTTCAAAACCAGTGCAGCCTTGTTTGCTTGACTGGAACAGGTAGAAACTGCTCGGCTGTCCTTGGCATACAGATGGCAGCTCGGCCATAAAGAAGACTTAGACAATTATATTACAAATTAAATATGGGCAAAACATTATGATTTAGTAAAAATGTTCTTACCATCAACTTAACAATTTCTTTCGTCCACCATGTTTCTGCACACAAGTGGCTTATAAAAAATCTGTTGTTCCATCTTATGTGAGCTCTTTGTATGGATTTCCCCAACAGGGAACAAATTCTTCAGATTATTTTGACACCACATGACTGTGCATTCATTTTATTTTTTCATGATTAATTACAATAAAATAAGTCACTTACACGTGAAAAACAAGATTGACAAAGAATATTATTTATTGGTTATGTGAGATTTCAGAAAATCATTTTGATCAGTTGTAAGCATGAAAAGTTAGATTTCCAAGACACATGGGACATTTGGGGATGAACATTAAATATTGAAAATCAACATTGGCAAAAACGTGTCTGTTTGCTTCTCTGAGCAGTTCTTTGTCAGTATTGAGGGGAAACTGCCAGCTTCCAACACACGTGTCTTGCTGCCCGAGGACCAAAGACCAGACTCCTTCAATGACGGTGAGCTGGGAGCCAAACACACACAAACACATTAATACAAGCACACTGTCCAAATCTGTCTTTGTCTCAAACTGTCACTGCTTGTGTCTCAGAGGAGGAGAGCAAAGAGGACCAGGCTGACTTCATCTCACGGGAAGCGCTGAAGCGTCAGTCTCAGCTGATCATTGACTCCAAGTCCAAGAAGAAGCAATGGAAGAAGAAGACGAGCAAGAGCTGATCCAACAGCCTTCACAGTCTCAAGACTTAATAAATGATCTGAATTTAGAGCTGATTGAAGTGTTGAAGGAGCTTACTATAGGAATCTTTATTGACCATCCAAGTTTCCCCTTTGCTGTTTTATCCATTTATTTAACCTCGACAATTATCAGCTTTTTCTACAAAGAATTACAGGGTATTTTTAGACATGATGAAAGTTATTGTTGAATATTTATGACTAGACATACTTTTACTGGTTTCTCGTTGTATAAGTGAGTTTGTTTTGACAACAGTAATGTTCTCTGTCAGGTGTCACTGTTGCACCAACACTTGTTTCACCGTCTCTTTTTTCATAGTTCAGATTCCACCCTTGGCCCCATGTGAAACCAATAGAAACAATCAAACTTACACTTTTTACCATCCATTTTATTCTCTTTCCTTTTTCCACTATAAATGACTACATAAGGACAAAAAATGTGCCTTGTTCCCGAAGGGTCTCTCTGTCATTGTTCGGTTGATCGAAACCTGTCTTTTATGAATGTAAACATGTTTTATCTTACACATGATACACTGCAGATTGCAATTAACTGAAAGCCAATACTTCTGACGACCTGATCTTATTTAATGGGTGAATCACATCAACACCAAAGATGAACTGTCACAGTAAAAGATGTGATACAGAGCAGCGTGTGGGAAGCCTAACCCAACACCTGAACTATCTGTGCTATGCTCAGCATCTCAAAAATGGTCCTGTCTCTTTGCTCAAATGCTTTGTGGGTAATAGAGCCAGCTCTTGGATGTAAGGTGGATTGTCTTGTTCTGTGCCCTGGTTCTGGTTTGTAAAACAATAAATCTCCAGACAAACTGTCATAACTTAACCACAACCATGTTTTCTGTCTCATACTTCTGACTGTGATGAAGAAACTCACAGAACAGACAACCAAACAACTTTTGGCTGCCTGATCTGTCTGTTGAACTCGTCTGTGTGTGCATATGTGTGCTCAGGAAATTCCAGATATGTCATTAGTATTGATGTTCAAGTATTAGCTCTTTCCTGTCAGTGTCTGATTTTTCCATTTCTATCTGAAATCCACATTTTGTGATTTTAGCTTGGGTCAGTATAGAGGCAAATTTTGCTGCAGATGTCTATTAGCCCACATTCAAAAAATTAAAATGTGTGTGCTTTCTTGACCCAGACAAATTACAATTACTCCGTCTAGTTTGTTATTTTTTAACAAGTTTACGGATTTGTATTTTATTTATTTATTTGCAAAGCATTACCTATTATTGTTGAATTACCGTTGCTCTTTATGAAAAGAATTTCTCCATTTTAGAGATTAAAAAAGCTTGGGCCAGTTCTTTTAACACCATTTTTCTTTCTTTAATCAGTTAAAAGTGCCTTGTTACTCACTGTAAAGATTGTAAAGCCCACTGCCATGTAATTGTGATTTTGGGCTACATAAAAACATTGATTTGACTTGATATAAATAAATGTCATGACAAACATATGTAGACATAGACACATTTTATTCAAATATTTATAAAAGAAAAGAAGAAAAACCCAAACCAGAGGCACAGACTAAGTGCTAACATAAGGCAAGTGACAATAATATAGAATTAAAGAAAACAGACTTCAGAAAACAAACTCTGTGATATGACAAGGGATGAAACTTAGCATATTTTGATTTGAGTAACCTCTGCTAAATTGCAGACCTCTATGAAAGTTGCGACATACAGATTTGATTATAGAAATAGAAATAGAAAATATCTTCAAAACATCAAATACAGACAAACATGAAGTCTGACTGAATGGAGTGAACCTCAATCACTGAGCTTCTAATCGGCAACCAATCAATAAATCCGTTCCCCTCCTGATGAGCGTTCATTTGATTGGGGTTTGTCTTGTCAGTGGATCGACCAATCAGTGAGAGGAGGCGGGCCTCGGCGTCCTCGTGCAGATTTAGATTTTTGTTGCACCGGCGCGCGAGTGAGTTTCACCTCCTCCACACAGACTCCGTCCAGCATGTACCGACAGTGTGTGTAGGGTTCCTCACGTTGTTCTGGACGTCCACCCTGCGGCACACCAGCAGGTAAGAGACATTTCAGCCTCTGACAGATGAGCCCTTGTTGTCCACATGATGTGTGAGTGATTCTGCATGTCTGCGCGCCACCAAATCCAGTGTTTGTGTCAGTCTGTGGTCCAGGTGAAAATGAGGCCAGAGAGTTTGTGCTTTATTGTAATGAGGGGGGCCAGTGATGTGGACTGACACAATCAAAATGGGGATGATTATAGTAAATCTCAGCATAGAGCCAAAGAGGGAGGAGGCCATTCCAACACACACACACACACACACACACACACACACACACACACACACACACACACACACACACACAGATAAACATGCCCACATAGCATCATCCACCCACAAGCACAAAGAACAATCCTTCCACAGTGATAAATGCCAGAGTCTCTTCCGTCCAAGTTTCACACTGTCTCTACATGAATGCTCTGACTGGATGAGTTCGGTCTTCACCAGGATTTAGCAGACGCAGACTCAGGAGAAGCAAAATTACAGTTAAGTATCTATATTTTATGTAGCTTATTGTGACAAGTGTGAATGTGTGCATTGATTCATTGTAATTGTAATATGATTCTATGATAACGACTATTTTTCTTGGAGCCCTGTAGAGGAAACGTTTCTCTGTAGCTGCCGTTGTTTGTGAGTTGTGTGTGTGTGACTGAGCATGTGGATTATGTTCCCCTTTTTTTGTTGAAAAATTTGGAAAGTCTTCATATTTCATACTTTCAGCGATTGATTTTCTCATGATGTGCCAACTGTGAACCTGCAAATACAAATAACCTGTTGTGATTTCAGTAAAAGCTTTTATTTTGGTGACACAGATGGTCACTAGGAGTGTATCAGTTTAGACAAAACACTCAATTTAGGGGTTTTGCATTCCCAAACTAGTTTATGTTGTCTTGCTGGGCTGCTCCTAATGAATTGAGTTAGGCTGAAACATTAACCCTTCTTCTGTCCTAGCATGGTCAATCTAATAATGATTGTTCCGCACAAATTCAACCAGCACTAACCCAGTTTTCTAGGACTTATAGCTGGGAAAGGAGGTTTAGTGGTGCAAACTGCTTTGACACTTCTTTATTGGTACAAATAAACATAAAATTACAAAAAGAAATGGTTCAGCGATGAGACTGTATTTTATCGCGCTCTCCTTCCCGGCACAGATGAGGCAGCAGGTGTGGGGGAGATCTCACGACGTGTGTGGGCCCGTAGCGTGACACCGAGTGGGAGATGCGGACCATTCTGCCTGTGTGCGTAGGAGGTGATGGAGGGGAGTCCCGCAGCCTCCGCAGCAAGGTGGGCAGGATGAAGAAGCTGCTGTGGCTCAGGCCGAGTCACGGCGTGGACGTCCACATGGACACGGAGCCCGGCGTGTGGCTGACGGGCTTCCAGGTGCTGGACACTGAGGGACAGTGTGAGGTGAGGAACTACGCGCCTGACATCCATTTTGCTGCAGTTTACAATTTCCCCTCAGCATTTTAAAGTTCCGAGGTAATGGAATGTTTTCTCCGATCAAAGTCGGTCACCCCAATACAATTCTCTCCACTGTGAACACTCAGATTATTTCCAAGCTTTTGGTCCAACAGAGCGTGAGAGACACCAAACACACACACACAGAACGAGTCTCCTGAAATAATGAAATACTAACATTTTTGAGGAATTCCACTGAGAGTGAGATATACATAACACTCTTGTTGTGATATGACCTTAAACATTGCCTTGGAATTTGGTTAATGTAATGTTAGGAATTGTATCTCACTTTGCTGCTCAAGAGAGAACAGATTCAAATGTCTGTTTTTTACTGTAACAATGAAGTGCAAACACCTCCTTTAATGCTTTTGTCTTAGTCCAATTCTAGCCCTTGTGGAGAGGCTTGAGCTAATCGATATTTATATATCACAATATTTTCTTGCCCAAATATCACAATTTATAATATTATCGTTAGGTTCCATTTATTGATGTCAACTTAAAGTATCTAGTATTCAAAGCTTAGGATTTTAGTTTCCGTGTTTTAATACAATTTTGAATGATTTTACAATTTTAGAGCAAACATGGCAGGATAGCCTACAAAATTAGAAGCAGCGAGTCCGTCACTGGTTCCCCGCCTCGTCAGATATAGGCACACTGCTCTGCTTACATTTTCTTCTTAGAATAAAAGACAAAAGATGCCGTTACAGCTCTTCGATATCTGATATTGTGAAAAATATCGCATTTGACAATGATATCTAGTATCAACCCAAGCCTACTTGCGAGAGAAAATAACCACATGTCCTTGTTGATTAATCTGACAACTCTTTTACAGATTAACTGTTTGGTTTTTAGAATTTAACAAAAAAAAGTTGTGTGTGTGTCAGTACAGTGGTGTTTATTTTAAATGCCTCATGTCTCTGATCTAAGTGTCCTGTGACATACGTCATTACTGAGTGAGTTACGGGGGTAGTTGGTGTACTCGTACACGCATGTTTGACAGAACACTCATTGTCTACGTCAGGTTCCTCCCTGGGAAATTTTGCAGTTGTTCCCATTAAGCTCACCATTTCTTCTGTAGGTATTCGGTGACGCTGAAAAGGAACTAGAGCTGATTCTCCAGGAAGTAGGTATTATATCTGCGGTTGTGCTGAGTATTTTCTAGCTAGGAGAAGCCTTTTCGTTTAAGCACGTGAGGTTTTGAGGAAACAACTTTTAATCGCCACGATTCTGCATCACGTTGCATGCATTCTTCCTCTTGTTGCAGGCATGCCACCTCATCAGCCATTCATGTGTCTAATGAGGACTAATTGAGGTCTCTCCCAGCGCTGCTTCTCTGCTCTTTTGTCTGGCCACCGTAGAAAGAGGATGGGTGGGCAAACATGGAAGAATGATGGTAGATTTTCAGTTCAGAGACACAGAGGCTCATTAGAGAAACAAAAAGCTCATTCTTCCCTGGGAGTTTAACAGAACAGTGTGCAACCTGATTTAAAGACGTCTCTTTTGCTCAGCTTGTTAGTGTCCTCAAAGCGTCGTCAGCTTGTCTCTGAATATAATGAAATTTAGTGTTTTCAGTCGTACCAAACGCTCTTAATTTCTACAGATTTTTTTCTTGATGGTGTGCTTCCTTGAAGTCACAAGGTGCCGATGCTTTTTAGCAGCAGAGCAGACCTGTTTTCATACGGTATGTCTCCACCCCGCCCCTGACGCCATAGGCAGGAACGCAAGCTAGAGGCCGTCGTGAAAAACAAACCCGACTGGATTCTTTCCAAGTGGTACTGAGATGCAGTCACCCCAGCGTACTGATGTTGGCCTGATATAAGCCTCGCCCTTCTAGCAAACAGAAGCGCTTTTGCATCTTGCCTTTATCGCTTCCTGTTAAGTTATCACCCGTATGTTTATAAAACTGAAAATTTCCCGATGAGAATGTGAAGTAGGTTGAAAGAAAGCAGGTGAGCCTGTTCCTGATCCAGAGGGAGAGGGAGAGGAAATGATAACGTAATAGTTTATCTTTCGGTGTTTACAGTTTGGCCACCAGACGTCACAGTATTGTCTCTGTCATTCATTTCTGAAAAGACACACAAGGAGAAATCCATGACAGTCATGCTGCTGGGCTTGTCATTCCTTGGTTTCAGTGTTTTTTCCAGCACAAATATTTAAACACACATTTCACTGTCACAAATGGATAATGGGGCAGCATAAACATATTCTTCAGCATTGTAATGCATCATAAGTTATATACCAATGGTCAATTGGCATTTGAGACACTGGAGCATCACAAAAACTTTAATTCTTTTCCACCTATTTTACATTAGATGTTTATAGTCTTCTTTATAGGCTTATTGTCTGCTTAAAGAAAGCAGAGGCTGTATTCATTCATTCATCCATTCTCAGAATCAACAAAATGGTTTGATGGTTCATATCCAGCCTCTCTCAGAGCCCAACAGTATGTGTGCTGGATATGAACCATCTCACCATTTGTTGAACCTAACCCTCTGGCAGGTTGACCCCAGTCAATGGTTGATCCCCATGTGTATTTACCACTACTAATCTACCTTGGTATCTCATACTAATGCAGCCACTGTTATAGTAAGGGGCTAAGGGGCTGTGAAAAATAATACCAAATACTAATGATTACATGTATCCTTCTTCAGAAACCACCTACAGCTATTATGTGTCAACGTTTGTTTCCCCCCAAAAATCTGTCTGTTATCTGTAAGCATTCAAAAGCCACTGAAAGAAAAAAAGACACTTAATTTTTTTTAGGCTTACCACTTGTGGTAATATCATCTTGATCAATAAAGTTCTACTGGTAGCCTCATGTTTAAAATCTGCATATCACTATCTGATGCCTGTAGTCTCCGTATTTTCATTGGTCAATAGCTGTAGCCCCTCCCTCACCTGTCACGTTAGTCCCGCCCAGTGAGATACCGCTCATTCCCCGTCCTGCTCCTCCCACTGCCGAACCAGTCCGTCCACTGACACAGCCGCGGTCTGACTCCAGCGTCTCGACTCAGTTCAGCTGTTCGTTCAACAGGTTTTTTTTTGGTTTGTTTGTTTGTTTGTTTTTGTTTTTGTTTTTTTTTACTTTTGTACTTTTACATCTTAATTCTCAAAGATGAGATTGTCAGTCATGACTCAGACTGGAGTGAGGAGGAGGGGGCTCGATCCGTAAACCGCGGTCTGGTCACCTGCATCAGAGGAGATTATTGACTGAAGACTGGAGGACTTCACCTCTCCTGGAGGAGGACAGACATGGGGAAATGGCACTTGTCGATGGTGGGTAGAATAACATGTGCGAGTTGGACTGAGTTTAGAGGCTGTCAGTCAGTTTGTCGAACTCTACATCATCTGCTGCGCTGGTGCAGTCAGCTCCGTGTGAGCCTCGTCCTGCTGCTGTCTCCAGGACAAACATGCTGGTAGAATGGCTTCATTCAGTGCGGGGACGGTACTTCCACCAGGGTCTCATTGTGTCTGGCAGACGGCACACTGGTTTGTGTCTGACTTTCTGTCATGTGGTATCAGATGTCTCTCAGCATGGTCTAACTCTGTTGTTACACATGCGCTAAATAACACTGTGATTACTTATAGCCGGTTTTCTACCAGTCTAGACATAGATGTTGATGGTCATCGTGCTTCATGGAGACTGATGTTTCAGTTATTATATAGAGACCAGTACATTATGTTTGCAGAGCTTTTCATTTAGACACAAGATGGGATGATATGTATGATATGTATTTATTCATTTTCATTTTTTAGAATTAACTGTTTTTCAAATTTAACTTAAAACCCGACTGACATATTGGTTCACAGTTATATTTCAGTAAAGGTGTATATATGTTGTTTGATATGGGCCAATGTAAAAAGACCAAAAAAGAAGCTGGAGATAACAACAATAATGAAGATGATGATGATAATAATGATGATAATGATAATAATAATAATAATAATAATAATAAGTAGTGTTTGATCACCACATTTGAGGGATCACTGTAAATAATGTCTGTATATCGGCCGATATATTGACATCGCCCCAAAAAATCATGCATCGATTGGGCTCTAGTATTCTAATAAACGTATTTAATAAGGGTACATCAAATAATCCATGATCCAGTCTATTGTGATTTTAGGTCAGTGCTGTTGGAGCACCACATGACTTATCCTGTACTTTTTAAACTCGGTTTTCTTCAGTCATGAGTCAGTAAATAGATGCACCACTTGTTTTGTGCCCCTGTAGAGACAAATACAGTTTTTGCAGAGATTCTTTTTCAACAAGAGGCATCACAGTGTATCCTTTAGGAGTTCCTTGCAGCACGTCTCGCTGTGTTCTGTTATCCTCTTCGGCTAAGTTTCCATGTGTGAAATCAATCTTGTGTTGCTGGGCCATAAAATCAAAATATAACCAAATCATCATCTTTGGGTCTTTGGTTCCTACATTCTCATGCTCCAAACACTATAATAATATATCAATGTCGGCATAAAATGCTGCATAAAACATAGCTTAAGGAGATGTCCTTTTTAAAATCAAAAAGTCATGTGGGAATGGGTGAAACATGCCTTAACTTTTCCCCTTCATAACCTGTGAAGGTCAAAGAAAGCTCTCCTTAACCACCTCTTTGAAAGAAATAACCTTCCATCTCTCTTTATCACATGCAGTGTAGTGTGACAGGATACATATTGATGTTAATATTAAAAACGATTTTTCCTCTATAATGGGCAGTGATATTGACGAGTCAGACAGGAAATGGTTTTGACTAATGCTGCATGCGCTGTGGCCACTCGGCTGCCAAGGCCCTCCATACAAAGTTAGAATTGAATTATGAAAGAAATCTATGTCAACCTGTCCCATGGTTCATTAGATTGTCCCTGTTTTTGTGGACATAAACACATCTTGCAGTGAATGTTTCTTGTCCTCATCATCTGCCCAGTCACCAGATGTCTGTCTGCGTCACAGTTCAAGGCTGGGTCACAAGCAGAATCTCAAGAATGACATTAATTGTCGTTGAGCATTAACCTCTCAGAAGAAATGATTCAGTCTGTAGGCTTATTGCATTTGTCATGAGGTGTTTGTTTTTAGTTGTGTAAGGTTGTCACAACAAATCAGTGAAGTTCAGTCAGGGGAGAGATGGAAAAAAAAAACTTTAAATGTTTGTAAGAGATTCTTTTCATCAAGGGTTTTTACATATTCCTTTTAAAATTCATGTTTTTATACATGTATGTATGTATGCATGTGATTTTATTTTCAAGCACATTCAAATCTGTATATCTAAAAGTAGGCTCTATCATGTATTTGAGTCATTATTGTCCATATCTTGACGACCTTGCGTTCTCCTCTGCAGGATCCGGTGCAGGAGTGGGGGGAGGAGGAGGAGGACGGCGCCATGTTTGGCATCACGCTACGCAGGGAACCCGTCCTGCCGGCGGCCTCAAACATGGCAGAGCCCCCTACAGCCTTCAGCTTCGCCCAGTACCACACGGTGAAGGTGCGCAGGCTGAAGGCCGCCACCCTGGAGCGTCTGGTCACCCACCTGCTGGACCCTGAGCACCGGGAGCCCGACTTTGTTCGTGTCTTCCTCTCCACCTACAGGGCCTTCACCTCCACCAGCACCCTCATCGAGCTGCTGTTTCAGAGGTGAGAGACACTGTCCACACTGAGGAACTGCAGACTTGAGTTGAACTGAGACGTGCGTTAACGAAAACCATGAGGGCTCAGACAGCTGGTCTGGAAGCAAATCACTGGACATCACTGTTGCTGTTCAACTTATAGAGGAATCAATGAGATCTGGTTATCCTGATGGAAACCCTGTTGGAATTAGATGAGAAGTTTGATACCGCCAATACTCAGATGTTCAAAACTGGAGCCATTAGTTGTTAGACTTTTCTTAACATAAAATCTTGAAATGAGGGAGAAAACAGCTACAGAGCCAGGCTACGATAAGCTAATCAGCTGCTCACAATCGTTTCATATTTAACAGGGACATACGATTAGCATCCATCTTAGCTAACTCTCAGCAAAGAACCTCCAGATCAACAATTACTATGAAGATTATTGAATTAAAGGTGTAAGATGTAAGAACTGCCCAAATTTGGGTTCAAATAACGTAAACAAATGGGGGGCAGCATATCACCAGAGTAACTGCTAAATGCTGTCATTAGCAAGTCAGCTCAGTTAACTCAATTAGCTGTGCAGCTAGCAGTCCAGACTGGGAGTTCAGAGAACTGAGGGAATGTTGGTGTCTTTTTAATGTAATGTTAAAATACATGAATGTAAACAAAAAAAAAAAAGAAAAGAAAAGAAAGTCGAGTTAAATGTACTTAATCTACAAATTTCTCCATTTTGGAAAGTTAAGTTTGTTTGAAGTTTTGGGTCTTAATGACATGACTCCTTATCAGAAACCAGAAACAGATTTAAGACGTTAACATTTTCTTCGACATTCATTGGTTGTTCTGGTGCGCTACTTTTAAATGGGTCATTGCTATATGTAAATGTAAGTAGAGCATGCGTATGACATCAATTTCTAAAGAGGCGAGTCATTTAAAAACCCTCTTCACGTCGCCTCAGGTATTCACAAAGCAAAGCTCTATTGACGCTGGACAAGTTTCAATGACATGTGTTATCGTCATGTACGGAACAAAGCAGTCGAGAGCTTTGTTCTGTTCCTCAGTGGTCATGACTACGCCCTCCACGCCCAGCAGAGCTTCTTTACCTGAAATGTCGGATTTACGTTGACTCGGTGTGGAATGTTATCTGCAAGTACTGTACTTCAGGCGTTGACACAGAAAGCCTCCTTGGTTATTGGTTCCTTACTGCGCACCTTTTCTCAATGTACTGCAAATGGCTGCCTGCATAAAACCAGCCATTAGTGCTGTTCAGGTGATATATTATTTGTCAAACAGTCGCCCTCATATCTGTGATGCTGGTGGCAACTGGTTTCCTGTGAGGTCAGCCTCAGGTCGGCCTGGGAAGTGTGTTTTTCGTCCTTTTGCCTCTCAGGATTTTGTACAGGATGTGACATTCTGTCTCTGTCATCTAGTCGGAGCCACCTGTAGTGTAACCTGAGTGATGCGGTACATCGTCATAATTTTTTTAAATCAAATGTAATTTTCAAAATCTATTTTTTGCTCCTTAAATGTTTTATAATTACACTGTTAAATTGAAAAGTTTAACCTTGTTCAAAGGCAAGACCATGGTAATATGCTTAGTTTATACTGCGTTTATATGTTTATGATGCCATTATTGATCCCTGAGGGAGACTCTCATCACTCAGTCACGAGGCCACGCTGTCTCCGCAGGGACTCAGAGTGTTGGAGGACATTTCCACAGGATGAACATTTTATAGACAATCAAACCTTGGACCTTCTTATTGTTTGCAGGATTTTATCTGTCACCATTAGGTAACCATGTTGTCCCTGTGTGTGGCTCTTATCACTGAAGTTTCGTTCTCAGCTGATAGCTAATTGTGTTTACTTTTCCACAGAGATGACTCAGTCACCAACCTGGATAACACCGTCTGCCTGCGCAGGTGAGTGTGGGCACCCCTTCAAGGGTTTACATCATCTCACTCCAATGAGACTTTGCCCCTAAAATCTGTATTATTTATTTTTCATTTGTCCATCTCAGATGGTGCTGATGTGTTCCAGGCCTCCTTTAATCTCAGTCAAAGATTAACCTGGGCTAACGTTGTTATTAACACATACATTTTTGTCCCCCCAGTACCTTACCCCCAGTGATCCGGCTGTGGCTGGAGGAGTACAGTGAAGACTTCCATGAGCCCCCTCAGTACCAGGCCCTCCGCCTGCTGTGTGTCCACTTGCGGCATCGCCTCTGCTTCAGACGTCTGGCTCAGACCTCAGAGACGCTCCTCAAGAGGCTCCAGGCCCAAGGTAGAGAGTAATGTGATGATGTAAGATGTGTTTATGTCCTGCCACCACAGTGCATTTACTGCAGGTTACTGTGCTGGCATGGTGGCACCTGTGTGTGTCTGTGTATATACTACAGATACAGAATGTATTGAATATGTAGATGATGGGATTGGAGTTTCTGGTCGCTGCATAGATAATCATTATAGAGGAATAATTTGAAAAAGTTAGAAGTTCTGCGGACTATTCATCTGTTATATTCAACTCCATATACAGTCAGTTATCTGTCTCTTTATTCATAATAGATTAGCTCCAAAATTGTACCAAGGTCATTTATTAGTCATTGTACAACACAGGGTTGCATAACGAAATGAAAGATTGTAACTACTTCATCCTAAAAAATAATTCTGTCATGCAGTTTAAAAAAAAAAAAAAATTCAACGTGGTGATTTTAATCAGCATCAACAGGAAAATGACATTTGTTTTTTGTCCAAAACCTTATAAGTTCAGCATCACCTAAATTGTCCATCAGCTTTGAATATGTTCTGCACTGGACATCTGTGGACATCATGTTGGGCTTTGGGAGACATTGATCAGCCTTTTTCACTATTTCCAGAATTTTTTTAACCAAAAAACTCAATTGATAAAATACTAGATGCATTATTTGACAATGAAAAAAAAAAAAGACGTTACTTGCAGCCCTACGTTAGCATTAAAATCAACTGTATTATTTGAAAAAAAACTCAACCTCATCACTATGAGAGGCTACTCTGGACTGTGTTGGTGAGCTGTGGACTGCAGGGACCAAGGATTGTAGATGTAGCCCCTATGAACCGTGGAGGATATAAAACCCTTTTAGAAGCCTGTTTGTCATTCATGATTTGGCGTGTTTGACAGATTGCAGCCGGTCTGCGTCACAGCACAGAAGTGGATCGCTGCGGCAGGAGAACAGAAATCAGGAGGACGGAGGAGAGACGTCAATGAGGGAGGAAGACAAATGTAACTTCATGGACTTCCCTGTGAGAGAAGTGGCCGAGCAGCTGACCAGATTGGACTCTGTAAGTTTCACTAACAAATACATCAAGTCGCCTCTGGGTCTCACTGTGGGGTTTTCATTCATGTTGTGTCTCCCTGTCATCGCATCTTCTCTCAGGAACTGTTTGTCCGAGTGGTGCCCTTCCACTGTCTGGGCTGTGTCTGGTCCCAGCGTGACAAGAAGGAAAACCGAAATCTGGCGCCCACCGTACGCGCCACCATCTCCCAGTTCAACGCCGTCACCAATCGTGTCATCACCTCCCTCCTGTGCCCGTCCTCTCCCAGCCCTTCCACATCCTCTCCCATCTCATCACCCAGCTCCTCCTCTACCTTCCTGTACCCGTCCACAGCCCCGAACTCGCCTCGCAGTGCTCACACCAGCCCCGCCCACAGAGCGCGGGTCATCGAGAGGTGGATCTCTATTGCTCAGGTCCGAGGGCTACAATGAAGAGACATGAATGAACACTCTTTTTTTTTTTTTTTTGTAAAAGTGGAATAACTAAACTGTATTTTCTTGTATTTTCTCCGTGCAGGAGTGCAGACAGCTGAAGAATTTCTCCTCTTTGAGGGCAATCCTCTCAGCCCTGCAGTCCAACGCTGTGTATCGCCTCAAGAAGACCTGGGCGGCTGTCAGCAGGTCAGCAAACAACTACAAAACACTTCACTGTTGTTTTATTCATAATATTTGAAACCAGAGTTCCATAATGATAAACCACGGAGTAACTTTTTAGGGCACAAAATTGGCTGAGAACTAGTAAAGAGAAACAAAAAGCATTGACTCTTTTGACTCTTCAAAATGTCTTAAGTGAAGTTGTTTGGTTTCAGGGAGAGCATGGCCACCTTTGACCACTTGTGCGAGACTTTCCCCGATGAGAACTGTGTGCTGACCAGCAGAGAGATCCTGGTGGAGGTAATTGCATGTAGTTTCATTAGATGACTGATGGCGCTGTCTAATGAATGACAGAAAGATCTGTGTAGTTACTGTTATAGGTGGTAGGGTGGTGTCATGATTGAACTGAGTTGAATTACAATTACAGATTACGGAATCACTGAACAAACTATTGAATCACACACAGTAAGAACACAACAGGCCATTTCTTCTTCTTTGCCTTTTTTTGATATGAGCCAGATGCAACAACATTTCTTTCTGCTGTGTGCCCGTCTGGTGCACAGCCTGAATGACAATAAAGATGATCCTGATCCTGATGTCCTGGTGTGCAGCACAGCAGCTTTGTTTGACTTCATGATGCATGTGTAGCTTCTAGCACACAGCCTGGTTTTTATTGTTTTTATGGAGCTAAAAACTGAAATTCTCCTCAGGTGGAATCATTTTATACGTATGGTATTGTTAAAAATGACTGCTACTGAGTTTTAGAGTTATGGCGGAAACAAATACATGACTATAGATCTTTAAAGATTTAACTTAAGACATGTGTTGTTGCTGTTCTGACATTTTATATTGTTTCATCAATTCATAAAAAAATAACAGAACAAGCAATAATGAAAGTAACTGTTGATTTGTTAATTGTAATACACCCATGTCAACCTGTTAATATCATTCTCAGAAAAGTTTTTATACATCTAATGATCCACTTTATTGGAGATATAGTAACGTAGTAGCATAATAAGTCGTCCTAAGACTGAATGAATGTCTCCAGTTCACCTGCTGCCACTCTCTGTCCTTTGTTCCCTGTGGAAAACAGTTGATATGAATGTTTATTTAGCGATAGTTGTTATACTGTTATGCGCTTTCCAGCTTTTATTCTTAGCAGCCAGCACAAATAAGACTACAAGTCAAAGTGGGCACCAGCAGTTATTAATTAGTTTCTAATCAGTAGTTATTGATTTTATTGCACAGTACTGTCACATACTGTCCTTATAAACACACAAAAACACACACACACACATGGCTGAGGAATGAACAGCACAATAGGCTGTCACTGTGTGGCTGTGATTATAGAGACACCCTCCCACACCCAACAGCACCCGTCCAGCAGGTGCTCAACCCTGACAAGAACAATTATATAACAAGTCTGATTTGGTTTTGTCATCTCACACCCAGCACTCTCACATTAACACCCTGAGTTATTTTATTTTATTAAGGTTGACCGGACTGTTTGTTTTCTGCAGGATGGGAGTCACTCAGATGGATCCAAATCACCGCAGCTCTGCTCGGCGTCCAGAGAGCTGGTGAGAGAAGTCACCCTTACTGTGTTTGGAAATGACCTCAGTTTCAGGTCTGACATGTCAGCTGAGCCAATCAGTAAAAATGAAAGGCAGAGGTCTGTTTTTGTCTGTCTGCATCATCAGTTCTGCTTCCCTAAAAGTCACGTCTTTTCAAGCCGGTTTAATTTGTAAAAATAGACCCCAGAGTTCCAGTTCCCCTTTCTTTTCAATCTGTACATTCGATGGAAAGAGTTTCCACGCTTACAGCTCACATGACTGTCAGTTTCCCCCTGTGCGTGTGGAGGATATAAAAGCTGACATGTGTGCAGCGTTTCCCACAGTTTAACAGTTTGCTTAGTCCGGGTGGGGCCATGTGTAAAGCGTTTTATAGCCCCATGTTCACTCTGTTTAAATAGTGATGGTGATGTGTTTTCAGCTGTCATCAGTAACAGTTTCACTTTTACTGTGATTGCATTGTGTGAGCTTGACAGTCTTTCCTCATTCATATAATAAGTCTGACATTAAGAAACATTTAGGAGTTGACCTGCTTATAAAATAAATACATCTCTGAAAAATCTGAAAACATTTGTATGTGAAATGTAATTAGATAGAGGTTGATTCTGTATTTTTATGTGCAGCCACAGTGTGAACATGTTTGCTGTTTTGTGTCCTCAGAACGTGAGCAGTGGTGTGGTGCCGTATCTCGGCACTTACCTGACCGTCCTCACGATGCTGGATACAGCCCTGACCGACACTGTGGAGGTGAGCACACATCATATGCATGAACCCTTTGGTTAATTTAATCCATTCCATGTTGCTCTGGCAGACTTGTGAGGCCATATTTATAACACTGGCTGTCTCTTTCACAGGGAGGACTCATTAACTTTGAGAAGCGCAGGCGGGTAGGTGTCGCCTCCTAGTGGTGCCTCAAATGAAGGACTGGGATTGTTCTCGATTATAAAAAAGCCTGCACAGACTCAAATGCTTGCATGCAAATGCTTATATTTTCTTTTTTTATTCTTTTCCCCTTTGTTTATTGATTTTTGCTCTGCTTTGTTCCTTTCAATCGCAGGAGTTTGAGATTCTCTCTCAGATTCGGCAGTTTCAGGCTTCCTGCTCCCACTACAGCCTTCCAGTCAGCGCCCACATCGCCACCTGGCTGCAGGGACATACACTGCTCACAGACCAGGAGAGGTGAGATACACAGACGGTCAAGTGGACTGAAAGAAAAAAATGAAAATTTGTTGACTCATCCTTTTTTGTCTCCTTAAGCTACGAGCTGTCTCGTGACCTGGAGCCTCCAGTTGACCCCTGTCCCAATTCTCCCAACTCGTGGAGTAGTCGCCTGCTGACGAAGAAGCTCAGCTCGTAAGTCAGCAAAATCACCTCCAGCCTGTAACATTTGCCTTGTCATGACGCTGACTGCTGTGTAAATGCAACATGGCACACGTAAAACATGATTAGGCAGATTGTGAAAAATCTAAGCCTCATGTTGCCAAAAGAATGAATGTTGTAGCAGTTTTTATTTTAGTCTGATGTAAACAGGACCATGTAAACAATAATCTCCTGCAGCCAGTAGGGGGCATCCCCCGGCAGGACTGTTTTTCATAGGGACAAAAGATGCCTGGATATGTACCATAAACATACATGCCTGACTATTCAGGAAAGAATACACAGCTAAACTTTGATTGTGTATGCAGGTTGCGAACAGTCAGTGACAGCTCCCTCAGGAGGACCCACGCTGATCAGATCAGTGTGTCGTCATCTGGCTCCAGCAGTTCAGACATGGAGGACCTCTCTGCCCCTCAGCCCTCCCCCCTCAGACTCAAACTCAAGGTATGAGCCCAGACAGCCTCCTGTGTTTATTGTCAGAGAGCACAGAAGTCAGCGGGGACAGAGCGTTAAAATATAAAAAACAGCTAAAAATAGTTTCACTGGGACCCTCTTTTCAAAACTGGATCATGACTTTTTTGTTTCATCTTTCCCTCCCTCAGTCTCTCTCAGGCTCCCTTCACAATGTTGCCGAGGATTTCTCCTCCATGTCGTCCCTTTCGACCAGTCTGTCCAGCTCCTCCTGCAGCTCCTCACATCCGGACCTCAGCTCTTCTTCTCTGGTTTTGAGTGCTGAGCCGTCATCATCCTCCAGCTGCTCTCCTCAGGCTGCGCTGCCCGTCTACAACAAGCAGGTTGCTGACTCATGTATCATCAGGGTCAGTGTGGAGTGCGTCAGCAGTTGCAACGTCTACAAGAGCATACTGGTGAGGACAATGGTTTTGTAATCTTGTGATTTTTTTTTTTTTTTAGGCCAGCCAGCCAGTTTTTTGTTTGACTTTGTGTAACACTTTCTAAAAAAGGAATGAGGAAGAAAAGCCTCAAGGAACACAGATGAGGAAGGAGCTGGTGTTGCTCAATCATGTGTCGACCTAATTACATGGAAACAAAACTCAAGTGTTCACTAAGGTTTCCATTTTTCAGTGGCAATTGCAAAGATGCTGCTGTTCTGTAATCAGCCCAGGATTTATGAATGAACCAGCTGAATCAATTTAACCCACAACTAATGATTATTTAGATTTGAAATGTTATTAATCAAGTGATATTTTTTTCTCTTGTTTGATAAATAAATAGAAAGTCTAAAATAATGAACCAGAGCCAAATCAAAAATGCTAATTTCAGAATAAAGTTCGACTATCTTAAGGTTCTACTTGAATTTTTTTTTTTAAATCAAATGGTTGATTATCAAAATTGTGGGTTTTGTTTTATACTTTTTATTTAAAAATGTCTTAAATGGATAAAGCCTCCCTTCAAATATGAGCAATTTCATTGCCCTTGGCACATTTCCAGCTATTCAGAATTAGAATTAAAACCTTGACTCAGGTTGTATGTTGACATCCAGCTGTCTGCTTCATCCCCAGCTGACCAGTCAGGACCACACACCTCAGGTGATTCAGAGGGCTCTTGAAAAACACAACATGGAGGACGTCAGCTGCCATGACTTCAGCCTCTGCCAGATGCTCAACAATGGGAAAGGTAAATGTCATCTCCTCAGGTCTCTCTTTCAGCAGTCTTATATCATAATAAAGTGAAATACATGATTCACATTCTGCCCAAATGTGATCATACAGCCTGTTAAAGTTGTTAAAGGGTGAGGCTTAAATAACAGAGGTGAGGCGTCCTTTTCTTGAGCAGGACTTTCCTCTTCTTTCTTTGTCGTGACAAAGTCTGACAAGTAGTATTTAAAGCTGATTATGTGGGGCCACTGAGTAACAAAGCTGCCAATCATGCGTTGAGCCTCATAGGCAGGTGTAATCTTTGCACTAAAAACCTTGATTTTGTTGCTAAATATGTACATTAAGATTTGATTTAACAGTAGAAAACTTTTTTTGTGTTTTATAATATATGAAAAGTTAATATCTTTAGTTGACAAATCTACTGTAGAGGAAACGAGAATCAGTTATATGACGTCTTCAGTAAACTAAAGTGCAGATCAGCTAAAAGACGCATACCTCACTCATCTAGAAACTGCTCTAGCTCTTATTCTATTTTCATTCTTCCTAAATAGTAATGAAATGCTGACATTCCTGAAAAATTAACCCCCACATCAATCTGAGCGATGCCTGTAATCACTAACTGAAACAGAGGCGGATAAACTAGGCAAGCGGAAAATAAACACTGGAACACTTCACCATCACTTTATTCCCCTTTCTGCCTCAGAGCTCCAGATCCCAGAGAAAGCCAACGTGTTTTATGCCATGAGCACCTCCGCCAACTACGACTTCGTGCTGCGCCAGCGCTGGAAGACCCACGGGAGGCATTTCGGTTCGTCTTCTAGTCCTGGAGCCCAGCCCAGGAGCCGCCACGCCAAGTAAGATTGATCTGTCCTGTACGAACGTTAGGAGCACATCTAGAAGACGGGAACAGCACACGTGTTGTATCAGCTCACCACTAAGAGATTGTCACCACGCAGCAGATCTCCATAGAGTGTCCCGAGGAGCCAGAGAGCTTGAGGAGCAACACTGAGATGTGATCGACCAAGAATTATTCTGGACTGTTTAAAGAACAATGCGAGAAGAGAAAAATGTCCAAGTAAGCAGAGAGAAGAAGGACAGTAAGAAGAAACAGAGACAGTAATTAGGATTTTGTATTCTCATATTGTTGTCCATCGTATTAAACGTCAACAAATTTTGGAGAAATGAACCACAATTTACTTTCTTTCATAAGCTGTACACTCTTTTATCACTGCGCACAAATGCACGTCACATTGTGGATTATTGTGCGTCATAAACTGAGCAGCACTTCATGTTCAACTGCATCAGGAGCAGCTGATGATGATGAGTCGTCACATCAGAACGCATCTTTCCACAGAAGGGAACACGGCTGCAGGATCATACGGACAGACCCGGCTTCAGTCTGTTAGCGGGGACTGGACCAGCAGATGTAGCCCGTTTGCTTTAGCCTGCTAACTGAACTCAAAGCCAAGTGACTCAGATGGGATGATCGCTGTCAGTTGATGAGTAAACACTCCTAAACAGATCTGGGTCAACGCGTAACCAGCCTGGTTTCAGTTACGCCAAGAACAATGAAACACTGTTTGGACCCGGGCTTGCTAACTCCTCCGGGAGTCACTAATGAGTCTTCTAGTCCAGGTTTTAAATGTTTTAATGTAACTTAATGTAATTTTTTCAACTTAAATTATTTAATGCATTTCAGTATTCAGCTTTTAGGGCAAATGTGGCACAATGAAAATATGCACGTTTGTTTGTTTTGGTTCCTTTTGGATCCTCTCTTCAGCCGTTAATACTACAGTTTTTAGACATACATGTGCTTAAATTGCTTTGGTATCCAGTGAGCTTAACTCACATTTTGCTTTAGTTGTACTGTCCGCTGTTATCAAATGAAGGAGACAATGTATGTGAGCATATTACAAGTGTTAATTCTCAGTGGTCTTGCCACTTGCCCCCTGTGATTCAGGTGAGGCCTCTAATCACTACACTCTGTAAATCCAGGGCAGTTAGATAACAACAGAATTTCCACCGTCAAGTGGAACAGCTCACTCCACCTGTTTTGTCGCTGTGAATGAGATTAATCTGAAGAGCGGTTCGTGTATGTGAAGATGAAGTGTCCCGGTATGTGAATATGTATGGCGTAAAATACCGTTTCAGTGACGTGAAATCCCCCACAAAACTCTAAGGTAGCTTTTTACAAGTATTGAACATGGCTTCAAGTCATGTTTTTATTTTTCAGTCATTGGATGATGCACAAAATGAACACAAAAAAAAAACCACTGGTGAAGTTTCTCCTCAGTTTTGTGCAGGATTTCGCGTCTCTGGGCGCAGCTCGAGTGCTGCTGCGGTTTGGTAAAAGTCATCATGAAGGTATGAGAGGTGTGGCAGCTGCAGTCCAGTGTGAAGGATCTTCGGCGTGACTTCTGCTGTGTCTGTGTTTATCTGTTTGTCTGTTAGTAGGCTGTCAAGCTTATTCTCTCCAGTATGTTTGACATGTTGTCAATGTTAGTGTGTCCGAGTTGTAATTCAAGCCTATGTGTGTTTGTCAATTATTTTATTTCAACAGATTCTTTATTTTTAAAGTTTAATCCAAGCACTACTACTACCTATTAATAAAGCTAATTTACTATTTAACACAGTGCTTCAAGTGTAGTTATTTCTTTTTGTTTATGTCCTGAGTCGAGAAAAAGGAGAAAGGCTGATTGATATTTGGGTTGTTGTATATCCACGTGAGTCCCGCTGTTGTGTTTAGTATTAAATTCGGGCTCCGGTTTATAATTCTGTTTTGTATAATTAATGTGAACCCTGCTATTAATTTCACTGCACAGTCTATTAATATTATGATCCTATCAAACCACTAGGTGGAGCCACACACAAAGATACTTTCATGTTCAGTCCTTCATGGCACATTCAGGTTCAATTCAAAGACACCCAACCAGTTTGTCCTTCAGTCAAACATCAAGTCTGTTTGTCAGTTTGTTCAACATAAAGCAAGTTCAGATAAAATCTATGTTTGGAAACGACACCGTTGCAGAGGTTACTGAGAATGAAACACAACTATCACTGTGACCAACAAAGGGCAGCAGCTAGAAGTGAGTGACGAGAGGAGAGGAGGTCAACGGGTTGCTCTCCTGCCTCTGCCTCCTGATGAAACACCAAACAATGTGAGAGGTCAAAGTTCACGTGACAGATGTGTGTGTCTGTGTGTGTGTGTGTGTGTGTGTGTGTGTGGTGGGAGGTTGTGACCTGTCTGGCCATTGCTGCAGGTTGTCCGACCTCTAATTTCGCTTAACCTTAACCTCCACTCACTAGGGGGAGGGGTTAGATTTGAACTCACTACAAAGGCTGTGCGTGTATGCTTGCGTGTGTGAAAACATAATTTTTATCTCTGCTAGGGAGGTTAATGTTTTCACCCAGATTCACCCAGATTTCTACAAAATTTCATCGTCCATTTCGATGCGGATACAAAATAAAAATCTGGATCTAACAGATTGAGACATGATTTTATAGAAGGTAGTTGTTTTCTAATTTACTGCAGGGTAACAAATAGGATACGGGATTGCCTGCACTGAAGCGAAATGTTTGGCCATGGCAGAGGCATGGACACTACTTGGTTCTATTCAAGTTCACCGTGGTATTGATTTATTTTCTCTACTCCCTGTCTTTGATCTGTAACTGCTCATTTAACCTGTGTCAACATGGAAGAGGAAAGTGCGTAGTAGTCAAGTAGTAAAGTCATTTACTTAAGTGCATTTTTAGATACTTGTGCTTCAGCACTTCCTTTTTCTTCTATTTTATACTTCTACTCCACTACAATTCAGGGGGGAAAACATTTTTTTTTTTTTTAATTCCACTTGATTTATTTATTTAATGTTTTGGTTGTTCATCTAAATCTTTCCAGATTGAGTTTAGTATTACAAAATGTAATCATCATCATAATGATGTAATATTATAGATTGAGAGAAAATGTTATTGATCCCTCAGGTGAAATTCACAGGCTACCCAGCAGATAAACTATATAAAGTAATGGAACCAGCTTTACCAGCAGTAATATAATGTATATTGTTCTGACATATTCCATAATGAGTACTTTTACTTTTGGAACTTTGAGTATATTTTGATGTCAATACAACTTGATTTAAGTAAAACATTTAAATGTAGTACTCTCCCTTCTAACAGAGTATTTCCACACTGTTGTATTGCTTCTGCTACAAAAGTACAAGCTTCCTCCACCCACCTCCACCTGTGCAGTATGTGTGGTATGCTCACAATGCATTGTTGAGACATAGTTTGTGTTAATTAGTATATTAACATCCACTGATGAACACACCCATTTTTATGTGTGTGCTTACCTGCATTAGTTTGACTGTTACACTGTCATCAGGATATCACAGGGACATGCAGTCACATGTTCCCCTCAGGTGGCGGCTGGTATTTCATTAAAGAATCCTCGCGTGTTTGGTTTGCATAAATAAACTGGTGTAGATTTTTTTGAAGCATCCTCTCTCTCCTTACTTGTGGTCTTTTTGTCTTGCCGTCCTCGTCTGCCCCTGGTACCTCGTGGCTAATTGAGTCTAAATGACTCTCAGTGTGTGCGGGGGCAGATGAGGCCACTTTCCTGGCATGAACTTACAAACTGTTCAACAGTCAATCGATAGGCTGATGAACACTCAACTGGTATCATGTGAGAGCAGAGCAGGAATTAGTCTCAGTTCAGCCTGACTTGACTCCACTCCGGGCTGCTGAAAGTAGTTTTCCGTGAAATGTGTTCCTTAGAGCGTTTGTTCCTTCAAATGGCAGGAACAAGGCCTGTGGCAGAAATCATCAGTAGTCTGGTTCAGTAATAGCTCAACTAGCAGGTATGCAAATAATAATTTGTTTGGGAACCACATCTCAGACGCGTTCCACATTGAATCTAAAACCGTCTGGTGAGTGGGATCAACCAAAAACTGCAACGTCAGAGTCATTACAAATGTTTGGGGCGCAGTAATGAACAACACTTATCCATCTGCATGAGCAGCAAAGCAGGAAGAAATATGGCTATTTCAAATGGAGCATGTTCCAAATATTAGTGAAATGCAAGCTGTTCATTTGTGCACTAGTGGTATAAATACCTTTTCGTTTTCTATATATTTACAGTGTATAACGCAGTGTGATGCATGTGAGAACAGCATACATGCAGAGCTGGGCTGTGCTAAAAGAAAGATACTCTCTGATGACCATGAAGCTGCTAAGTTATGATTTTATGTATTTACAATATATTTTACTAAATAGGCATCATGGGCGTACATTTTGCAGCCGGCTGCAGGACATCTTTCAGGCAGGTCATTGAAGTGCGCACTAAAAAGCAGTTGACCTAGACCTGACCCCTGGGGGATCCCCATGCTAATTTAGAAGTTGAATTTTTTTTCCCCCCTTGACCCCGACACATTGCACTCTTCCCCTGAGATAACTGTCAAACCATTGGGAGGTGTGATCAGAAAAACTAGAATTGGAACAAGTTTGCACTTCGAAACATCGTGGTAAACAGTGATGAAAGCTTTTTTTAAATCTGAGAAGACTGTTCCCACAACATGACCCGCATCCAAAAGACCTTTTATTTCATTTGTCCTTTTGTAGCTTTTTTTTTTTTAATCATTGCTAGCAGATATCAGAGGTAGAAAAAAGCTTGCTGAACTAAAAAATCTTTGTGCTGAAAAGGGTGTGGACTATTTACAATGCAGATGAGAACCTAAATCCAGGACGTTTTGCATAATTTTGCAAATTTTTGTCCTAACAAACCGATAAACGTTCCTGACAATATGTGAAAACCTTTTGGTGGAGGTCAATAGGCTGGTTGACACCACACAGGATGAAACATGGATGATTGATGTAATTATATAGTTATTATTTTGTTCATTTTGATTTGAATCTTTGATAATTTGGCTGCTGAGCAGGAGATAACAAATGAGGAATACGACGAATCAGGAATATGTGCACTCTGTCCGGTAAAGAGATATTTATGCATTTTGCCTCTACATGAAGTGACTGTTCAAATTTCTGGTTGAAAAGTTGAACACAGAGAGACACAAAACATCTGCAGGCTATTTGAAGCCACAAATACCGGTAGCTACTTGTTGACTTCGTTTCACATTAGTAAATCTAAAGGCTTTTTATTTGGAGTTCATTCATTACCCTGACTAAACTAGAAAAACTATTAAGAGTGTAGTTTTTTTTTCTTACAGATTTTAGTGCACTTCTTCAGCACCTTCCCCTTCCCATTCAAAAGGCTCTGAACACGCCGCAGTGAACAGTGTCACACAGACACACACACACGCACAGTGACACACTTATACATTCAGTCTAAATCCCTCTGTACAGACAGCTGTGACTGAAGTCATGCGTCACTAACTCCACCTCATTATGTCAGTACTGTACATCAGTCGCATGTCTCCTGTTCACTCAACTGAGAATAATAACCAAAGACTAATCACACACTTTAGTATTAGTGTGTGCGTGTGTGTGCATGTGTGTGTGTTTTCTTGCATATGAGGCAGAGGCCACTGTGTGTGTGTGTGTGTGTGTGTGTGTGTGTGTGTGTGTGTGTGTGTGTGTGTGTGTGTGTGTGTGTGTGTGTGTGTGTGTGTGTGTGTGTGCGTGCGTGCGTGCGTGTGTGTGTCTACAGTAGAATGCATGTGATTGAGCAACCTAATGATTAGTGTTTGTGTGTGTGTGTGTGTGCATGCTTGTGGTGTCACGCAAAGATATATAGTGCAGTAGGTCAGTGGGTGAAGTTCTGCTCATACGCTCTTCTGCCAATACTGTTTATAATTACACTGTTTATACTTATATATTATGTATATACATTCATATTTCTATTTCTGCTCTAGCTCTTAATCTTACCTTCTTATCATATAGTTATTTTTTTAATATCAGTATTGTTTCTTGTTGTATTGAGCTGTCCTTTGGCTGCCGTGATGCACAAATCTCCCTGTTTGAGGGACTAATAAAGGAATTTCTGATTCTGATTCTAAACATGCAACATCTCTATGCCTGTGTGTGTGTGTGTGTGTGTGTGTGTGTGTGCGTGCGTGTGTGTGTCCTGTGGTGGTTGTACGCTTGCAGGTCTGTGGTGTAACAGTAGACAGATGGGAGAGATGGCTGAGACTAATCTGAAGGGGTTAATCCACTTAATAACCACCGTGAAGGACTGCAGGTTACCTCACCACAGCTCCAACATGTTGTTTGTCCATCAGTTTGCTGGAGCTCCAATAATTTCGGCTTACAGGGGAAATACTGACTGTGCAATATTCCTGATGAAGCAGCATCAGAGGTGTGTACTGCATCTGCAGGGGAGCATCAACTTAATAGAGATTTGTATGATGAAGGATAAGTTCAGATTTCTTGAAAGACTGTCCTGATAAAATACTCACAAGCCCATGTGTACATGTTTATAATCAGTTGGCCTCTCCATACTGGCCCAGAGCAATTCATTATTAATGTCATATCTGTGCAAAAGTCTGCAATAAAATGTATCCAATGTTAATATGAGGCTGCCTCACTCTACATTAGCAAAAACAAGTGGTTACCCTCCAAATGTAGAGGCCTTTTAGTACAAAATCACCTCTTTGTGATTGCATTGCTTGGCAGCAGACTGGAGGGATAGTAAAACAAAAATGACATTTATTTCTAAAAAGAGCATAACTGGAAGCCACCCACACCCACATGTCTTGGCAAACCCAGTCTGCTAGCTACGGCTGTGGAAAACAGCCACAACACATAAACTGTATGTAATTGTTTGTTATGATAGCTCTGCTTTCCTGAGGAAACTAACCCCTCTCTCGTGTGTGACAGCACCGGGAGTAACCCACTGTCCAACCCAAAATTGCCCATGTTTTTTGCTCATTGTTACTTACATATTTATGTATCAAAGGTAATTATGTTATTATGTGATTAGCCAAAACTATGATCTTTCCCTAAACCTAATAAAATACAAGAATACAAAACCATGGATTCAGTTACTGTGTCATCTAATGAAAATTGCAGCCTGGCACCTTCACCGAAACAGTTTTCTAGTTTCTGGTTTGACTTCCTGGATATCTGGCCCACTGACTCACACCACTATATCTGGGTCTATAACATATTCAGGGCAAAACTTACAAGAATACAATATGATGTCAACAATGTGCTGTTTCTAAAACCATATAATTAAGCCCCCTTTTATCATCAGGCTTCACACAGTGTTGTCGCTGGCAACAGACAAAGGTTACCTGCAGACTACTGACGCCTATTAGCTCAGCTAAAATGAGGACTGTGGATTTGTTCCCCATATTTTATGTTACAGTTGGCTAGAAAGAGATCTCTACATGTTCAGTGTCAACAGAAGAAGTGAAGAACAGAACTACTAATGGGCAATAACTCCTTCAATGTACATTCAGGCATGCACAGATTGCACAGGCAGCTGCTTGGAGCCAGAAATAAGTGTGCTGTAGTATTTTCTTGTGAAAATTTGACACATTTGATGTCACTGGGAGGTCAGAGGTCACTGTCACAATTACAGTGTATGAGGAAGGTCCTCAAATGGCACCTAGCAAGCTAACATTTATATAAATCCAAGCTTGATGGCTCATCTCAAACAAAAAATATACAACCCTTGAATTGCAAACTTGACAGTTTGAGTTAAAAAAATGTCATTACTGAAGGGTGGCAGGTGTTTCACTTGAGCTAAAAAGATGAAGCAGTCTAAATTAGCATAACATGCAACAACAAAAGCAGCACTCCACTGAAATATGGCACACACCCTGGCAGCTGCATGGTTGTTTATATTTGGGAATGGCCTATTTCAGTTCAGTAGACCATTTACAAATGCTTTATTCATAACGAACGAGTTTTCATTAGAAACAACATATAATCCCTTATTGGCTCACTGTGAAGTGTTGCCGGAGAGTCTCATAAAGACGGGTAGTGCTTCCTCTCCGTGTTCAATTAACTTTATAGATCTCCAGTGATGTTCCACTTCAAATATTCATGGAACAATGTGGCAGCTTGGATTTGAAACCGAGCACTTGACCTGTAATGTGTTCAAAAGCTTTTAGTGTTCCTCTGATGTCAGTAAAAAGTTTGTACTGTACACACAGCTCACAAGCATGAGCTGTTTTACGGAAAAGTAGAGGAGAGAGATTCATAACACCTGAGTCAGAGCTCTCCAGCAGCTACGTGGGAAACTTTATTAGTCTAGACTGAATCTGCACGATTATGTCACGTAGCTCTTCTTTGGTCGTGTTAAGAAATGTGAAAACTTTGCTGAACATTGCATAAAAATGATTATATAAGAAAATATATCATACATTTACATAAGAAAAGAACAGTTCCTTGATTTTAAATTATTTTTTTTTGTTATTTGGAAGACGCATTTATTTGCTTTCTTACATGAGGGTCAGATGACAGTAATGATACTGCACCATACAGACAATCTGCATGGTAAATATGTAGCTGGAGCCAGCAGCTTATCAGCTTAGTGTAGCATAAGGACTGGGAACAGAAGGTAAACATCTATCCTGGCTCTGTCCAAGGAAAACAAATCTGCCTCCCAGCACCTCTTGAACTTACCAGTTAACATGTTACATCTTGTTTGTTAGCTCTTACAAAGAAGAAAGACTCATAGTGACTTTTGCACTCATCCAAGATTTCTGTTTTCTGCAGCAGTGACAACCTGGAGTCTTGTTATCACAGCGAGGGTGCCAGGCAGACGCTGTAGCAGCAGAACCAGTCTTTATGCTAAGACAGACTAACCAGCTGCTAACTGCCAGACTTACCATCAGTCTTACCATCAAGGAAGCAAATGAGGATATGACACAGCTGTGGTTCTACTTCAGAGCATCGATACCTGACCAAACCAACTGCATCCCATCAGGCCGGGCCGGGCTCACACAAGAATTTTTAAATTATGTTTGGGTTTGGGCTGGGTGGACATAAATTTATCTGTATGTACTGAACCAAAATCTTTAATTGTACCTTTTTGCATTTAAAAACATGACATTTCACAGTAATCTACACTGTACACATCAATTTTAGCCTAATTTAATGCTCAACTCACAACTTCACATAACAAGTAGGTGCAAGATTCAACTTTTCAGTTGGGTTTAGCCATAAAAAACAGAACACCTGTCATGTTCGGGTCGAGCTCGGTCACTTCTCACTGAAATCAACAGCCCGAGTCAACCTCTATTCTGCTGCCCATTCCTGGAATCATCCTCCTGTGGTAGAAGTGTAAACATTAACAATCTGCTGATGCACCAAGCAGAAGTTAGCAGTTTCTATAGCAACAAGTAAAGCTTCTTGTCCGTCAGAAAAAAAAAACAAACAAACAAAAAAACGCATAGAGTTGATGCAAAGCAGCCAGAGGACAATTTCTCCATAAAACATGTTCCAGTTTCAGCGACATAGATGCTGGTGATGTGATCCTGTAAAGCCTTATCGGTTTGCCCAAATCACATCCTGCAAGAAGAGGCATTCAGGGTGCAAAGCGAAGATGAAAAAGGCACCCTTCTCCTCAGTCAGTGTACCGTCAAAATGATTTTGAAGCTTTATTTTAAGCTAATGTTGTTACATAATGTTGCTCTGACTTTCCAATTATTCAGAATAAATAAATGAATACTTTAATCCCTTGAAGCTGTCACGTAGAAACAGTCTGAGGACAGGTGAAGGTTCAGCAGGCTAACAAATTCATCTGGCAGATGATGGATTGTAAAAGTCAAATGCCAAAAGGTTATATAAAAACACACACACAAGCACACACACGCACGCACAAGCACACATGAACAGGCCACTTCCTGTAGCACAAGGGCACAAGATGTGGTAATGGGACCCAAGGGTGGTTTAGCATTGCATAACAGGGAGCTGATTCATCTCTCTCGCACACGCGCGCACACATGCACACGCAGTTATTCCTACTGGCCTACTTTCATTTCAAAAGTGCACAACTTTCTTGTGGCCTATTTTTACGTTGTGATGTAAATGCATCGGAGTGGGTGTGTCCTAATGTGCTACTGAAGTTGGCGGTCCTTAAGTCACTGTCGTGCATACACATCTGTGGCAGTGCACACACACACACACACACACACGCAGACATCCACTGACCTATTTTACAGTGCTGTGTGGGACAGAGGCAGCAGGGATTGAATGGGTCATGGCAGGCAACATAACTCTCTCCTGAGCCGCAGCCAGCCAAGCATGTTCGACAGAGGAGTCGTTTTTCCCCCTCACTCTGTTTTCTCTCTCAGGCTTCCTGCAGGCGTGTACCCTATCTGAGCTCCGTTTGTGGTGGTGGAAATAAAATACACAGCTTTTATGATATGTACAGATGCCACCCTGCCCAGTGGTAGCAGATATACTTTTATTCATCACTGGAGCTTTAGCTTGAATTGGTCAAATCAGAGATTATGAAACATGCACTGCAAACTTATTAAGGTGTTTTAAATAAGAAAGGAAGCATCTAGATGATTAAAATAACTATCGCAGGAAATAAAGGATGAGACTCAAAGGATGTTCCTCAGGTTTAAAGATAGCTCTAATAAATCTCACTGAGGGAACCTGGGACGCTCGATTACAATCGAGTCCAGTCACGCTGCAGTGTTTAGCAAATGTTTAATAATTGATCAACTGCATTCCAGAGTTATTTATTCTTTGACTGGAAAACTTCTCAGTAACCATCATGAATGTGTTTACAACCTGTGTGGGATAATATCAGCCTTTTTTCATCACGATCAGCCTGATTTTGGATGCTTTTTCTGGTTTTCACTTTCAACAAACGCATCACAACAGATCTCTATCCTGACTGATCCTTATCAAATTCGAACTTTCAGAATGTTTTCATTTTCTATTTGATGTGATCAGCGTGGAGAACGGTCAGAAATGTTTTCGTTTTTCACATCAGCGGACACAAAAAACGTGTCTTTCAGGAGGATTGGATAGTGAACAGCAAACATTCACCAGATACTCACTAAGTTAATTATCTGACAAAACCTGAGCACACTGGGCAGGTTTGCGCAAGATGCATTTGTATTGTTAAGGCAGTATGGGTTCCTTGTACCATTTTGCAACAGTATAGAATAATACAATACAATACTGTAAAATATGCATTTGCTTTTGGGCCATCAGTAAGGTCGCTTGATTTATTTGTTCATTTTTCAAAAAGCAAGGGTTTAAAAAAACAAAATGCAGTGTGTAATGATGTGTTGACTGTATTGTATTGTATTGATTTTCTCTCCATCTAATAGATATTTCAGCAAAGTGGAAGACCAGCATTACTATGTTTATAGCTGGGCTCTTACCACAGACTAATATGTTGTAAAACTCTCCACACCTGAGCAGCCAATCAGGTGGCCTTTCAATGCACCAGGAGCTACAGAAACAGTTCCATATGAGTGAGGGACTGATGGTTTTAAGACTAACAGTGTGTGTGTGTGTGTGTGTGTGTGTGTGTGTGTGTGTGTCTGTGAATAAACAGAGATAGTTAGTTAGGTGTTAATCTAAGACCCTTACGTCTTATGTTGTCCCTGAGTCCAACCAGCAGCAGGGAACCTACTGCCAGTTGACAGAGAAAGCAAAGAAGTGAAAGAAATGAAAACAGATGCAATATAATCTTATCATTTCTTTCAACTGGAACTCCAGGTATATCGATCTTAGTTGTGTAATTTTACAGCTGTAAATAACAGCCAGCTACTCTTGTTGGAGTGTGTTTGTTCCTGCTTTTGGTTAATTGTTTAAAAGTTTAACTGAATAAATACGCTGTTCTCAGAGTCAAATATGGGCCCAGATCAGGGTTTGAAGCTAGAAAGGTGGCGGGGTCCACCAAATATAAACAGTTAAGAGTGAAACAATCTGAAATTGTGTTGTACTTTACATCAAGATCCTTCAAATAGGATTGTTACAGTGTCTTCTACAAAAAAACTACAATGTGCACCTTTAAAAAAAGCTCTAAATTGTTTATGTAGTTTGTTAAGGCATAAAAAGTTGATGAAGAAATTTCTTTTCAGATTAAAACGTTTCCCCAAAACTGCAAAAATGCACCTTTGCGCTCAGCAGCGGTGTTACACTCTGAGGTGATTCTAGAGTCTGTTGAGGCTCAAGGCAAAAACTCCCACACCCACAAAAAACACAAAAGCAAAAGGAAGTCCAAGCCTTTTTTTTTAATTTCCAATCTTCACATTAGTAACAGCAGTAATATTTGGATATGAGTAACATTACAACCAAAACACTTCAAACCTAAATCAATAACTAAACAGCTTTAATGTTGAAAGCTGGGTCGGATTTGTCTCATTGCACAATCAAGCTGCCGATGATTCCCTTCTCCCAGATTTCTGCAGTGGGTAATAGTGTTTGTCATCTGCTCGGCATGGAATAAACTGCACATCCTATCACTGATCAACTGGCTGAAATGACTCACACCTGAAAAACAGAGGGGTGAACACACACCAGCATGCAGTCCAACACACTCCTCAGCTACATCCTCCTCGTTACCCCATCCCTGCCTCTCCCTGTGCTGCTGACCTACATACTGCAGCATCCTGGTTACATAACCAGCCGAGGTTGTTGATCACCGCAGGCAGCGCAGGGCCAACACCCCCTTCTCTCTCCCTCTCTCTCTCTCTCAAACACACACACACACACACACACAACCACTACTCGCTACGAACGCGCCAGCTTTCATTAGCTTCCACACATTGTAGGAAGTTAAAAATCCACCGCTGTGCTCTCACCTGAGACACAGGTGGGTTGTTAAAAACAACTGGTTACATCACAAGTTGCTGTCCTCCTCAACAGTACACATTTCTGCACACCAAAGATATCTCGTCAATCAATTTTCAGAGCGGATGAGCTAAATCTAGAATGAGCTTGAATCTTTGATAAGAGCTCACTCAAACTCAACAGGAGCCCATAAAAAGTGTAAGAATGATTGATTAATGATTAATGATTAATCAGTTTGTGTGTTTAGTTTTGCTTTTGTAAACGTCAGCTTGATGCAAACTGATACGTCGATGTAACTCTTGTGTGTGTGTGTGTGTGTGTCTGTGTATGTGTGTGTGTGTGTGTGTGTGTGTGTGCGTGCGTGTGTGTGTGTGTGTGTGTGTGTGTGTGTGTGTGTGTGTGAATGTGTCCTACTGACCTGCCCCCTCAGGCAGCAACAAGAAAGAGCTTCTCTCTGACTAGTTTGCTCAAGTTTACACAGTAGAGGCATGTGACGTAACCCTCCCTCCCTCCCTCCCTCTTTCCTTCCTCTCTCTCTCTCAGCCCTTCACTCTGAATAACCCCCCCCCCTCTCTCTCTCTCACCCCCTCCTCTCCTATCCCTCCTCGTTGACCTACTTTTACACTACTGGCCCGTTTTCACAAGCCTCCGCACAATACAAAGCAGCTTTTACAGCTCAAAGATGGGTAGGAAAAAAATGAGAGAGAACAAGAGACACCGAGAAGAAGGGGAAGGGTGGTGGTGGTGGGGGGGGGAGAGGATAGTGCACTACAAAGCACTGCGGTTTTCTCAGGAATGTCACCTTGTTATAGCTGGCTGGTGGGTGGCATGGAGGGCAGAAGTGAGAACACGGGAGTTCGGGAGTTTCATATTTCCGATGAAGATCAATCAGCCTGCCTGTGGTCAGTCACTTCCACACTTGCACACTCTTCCTCTATCAACCTGAAACAGAGATGACGTACAAGTCAGTGTTTCACTGTTGGGGAAGTGCAGTTGATGCATTTCATTTGCATCCACAAGCGATTTTTTTGGTTGACGTTTTCGACCCAGACCTGCTGACCCAGGATTCTTGAGACTTTGGGTGTTTCCGTAAAATTGCAACACCTCAGTATCTGATAGGCTGTCACTCCTATAATGGCTCTTATGTAACCACTTTTCAGTGGCATGCTCACCCCATGCCAACTTGTTATTCTCATCAGCTATTGGTCCATTAAAGGCAGGGTCAGATGGAGGCTGCCACACACTCTGTACTCAAAGTCTGACGCAGTTCTCTCTCAAGACAGTTGTGTAACATGTTTTTGCTTGCTGCAACTCTGATACATTCTGGGATTCATCTCTCTTCGATTGTCCAACTAAAGCACATCTGTTAAAGTAATGGGCTGTGGCATTGAGTAATACGGGACAACGCAAAACAGAGAGCTAAATATGTAGCCTTGTCTGTTGCCTGCCACTACATGATGTAACACAACTGAATATGTGTGTTTCAAAAGCTTTGTTCGAGACTGTTTTAATCAACTCCCCAATGCTCTTATGTAACATTTTCAAATATGAATTTAAAAAGCCCCTGTTTTCTCGTGCTTTTTATTGATAAGTATCATTTTGTTTGATTCACTTCAGGGCTACTGAACAAGGTGTACATGCTACACTGACATATTTTCACTTTATGAATTTGTTGCAAATGTTTTAGGAAACCTTTGCTTATTGCACATTAGGAAGATACATAGCATTCAATCAGAGGTGTGTTTCTGTCTTCCTTTTGGCTCTGTTTTGGTCCCAACCAACTCCTCGTAGATGTGCCACTTTAGCTGCTAAATACTCTGCTATACTTGAATGCAAGAGGCTAACTTCGTCTGATGTTTGGTGCTGGGAAGGTCGTGGTCTTTTAGCTGAATGAGAGTAGTGAGAGCGAACCAAAGCAGAGAAAGTTGCGGCCCATAAAACCAAAACAATGAGCTGAAAGAGGCTAAAAGAGCAAAGAAGAACTGTTGAGTTTGTCATTTTTTTGTCAACTTTTTGTGGGTTAGACTCTACATCGACTCCTTCCATATTGCTTATCTTAGTAACATCATAGTAATCCAGTGTTAGTACTAATATTGATGCAGCTTTAATTCTCGCTACAAGTGCAACTTTAATTTTTGTTACTGTACTTTAAATGTTCCACTAATGCATTTATCTATCTGCCTCATGGAAAACTCTTAAAATAATCCCCAGTGCCTCTGCATGCTCACAACTAATTACAGTATTTTTATTATCAATTATTATTATCAATCCCTTACTTTTTTGAGCTAACCACTGAATATTTCACCCCTGTGAGCAGACAGCCTTGCTGTAAAATTTGATGTGTACTTATTAGCGTTTATTGCAGTCATATGTCATTTGTGACCATCAGTATGAACATATTACATGACTCCTCAGCCTGAGGTTAAGTATAACCAACAGACTCCCTCTTGTACTGCGGTAACAAAATCTGTGGGTTGTTCAGATTTTTTCATTTTAGTGAATCCCTGCCAGGAGGCAGCATTAAGTGATGACGTGGTGAACCAGTGAAGTTTTTCTGGCTGTGTCTGCTCACGCTGAGCTGTACTGGCAGACTGGGATGTTGCTGTCTGTGAGGTGTGAATCAGCAAGTCAGCCTTCTGCTAGAAAAAGGCTGACCTGAATATGTCTGTGTGATTGTGCCACATGCACTTCATTAGAGAGACTCAAAGAGTTCAAAAGAGACGTACATGAATTCAACAACCGTTTATTTTTTTCCCCATTTTGAATCTTTCACAATCAAAAAAAAAAAAAGAAGAGTGTTTTGTAACCATTTTGCATATCCACATGAAGTATAGCGATACATAATCACTTCTGGACAAGCCTTATTCCATTTTTTTTTTTTTTTTCATTTTTTGGGAAAGTCTTTCGTCAAACAACAAAGGTTATACGATAACACAGAGTACAAATGGAAACTGGGGCAAAGGGCAGCATGGGTAAATACACAGCACAACTAGGAAGAGCATAGAGCAAAATGACACAACAGGATGACAGAAAAATACACATAATAATAATAATAACCAAAATTATAACCGAATATAATAGAAAATAACAATATTAATAAAATAATAATAAAATATGACAGCAGTATACAAGAGAGAGAGCGACAACTTTACATTTATACATAGTGGCCAGAGGCAGGCACCAGGAAGTGAAACAGTTAAACTTGTACAGACTATATGATCTAGCAAAAACAACTCAGTGCTGAGGTGAGTGGGATTGTTAAGACATTGGCCAAAGTAGGGACGAGGGACAACACAATAAAGAGGCACCTTATGAAGAGAGAGCAGCTTTGCTGGTTGGAGAGCAATTTCATTTATTAGACAGACAGTTTGTGTCTGGAAATGAAGATTATTGACTTCTGTTGAACGGCTGGCAAACAAGGTTTGCCTTGTGCTGTCAGGTTTTGCCAACAGCAATGTGTGACTGCATAGCCTTGACTGATATGCGTATAACTGGCCTAGACTGTTTTGACAGCTTTAAGTGTCAAAAGAGCTCAGATCACCTGAATGAGGCCCCTGATCTGATTCGAAAAAAGGGTACCTTTGTTGCTAAAACGTTGCGGCTCATAGTTTTAGTTCATAAAAAAAACTTCTTTGAGGCATTTTCTAGACAAAAAAGGACTGTACAAGGTGTCTCAACAGGAACAAACTCATTATGTTGAAGTCTACGACTTCTGTTTCCCACTGCTTTATTTTTTGTTGTTTTTGCCAAATTTTTCTTTGTAAAATATATACTCCATATATGCAAATTTATGTCACAGTAATATACAATCTAAGTGCTTCAGAAGTGAAGAGGGTTGTGTGCAGATGTTAAGAGGATGAAAGGTACAGATGTGTTCTGAGGGAGGAAGAATGTAACTCTGCCAAAAAGGGAGACACTAAGGGAAGGATGTGTATTCTTTGGTAAAAGGAATGTTCCCATAATGCCACAATAGACGCTGGCCAGCCACCAAGGCAGTTGGTACAAAATGAATAATTGAATAATGTTTGAATTTTCCACGAAGGAAATATCCCAGGAAATATCTGGAGAGTTTCATTCTGTCCCCTCCCTCGTAAGTGATCTATTATTTTCATTAGAGGGACAGGTGGGAGGTAGGAGTAAAGAGAGTAAAGGGATGGGGAACAGGTGACACAGTGAACTTTATGGTGAAATCACATCCTAAAAACAGTTCACACAGATCACTGGCTACTTCTCTGTCTTGTAAGGTGGCGATGTGAATCATAATTGTCTGTCTGTTGTAGATGACAAAGAGGTGACAGGAAAGCGCTTGCGCTGCCCCAAAATGTCCTTAATCTCGCCTCTTATTGCGCCCACCTTTACTGCTGCTGGATCCCCTCTTTCCTCCCTCCTTTTTAGCCTCTGCCCGCTCATTAACAAGAGACTTGACCTCTTCTGCATACTCAGTTTCATTTTCCATGTCTTTGCTCTCGCCATTGGTCTGGGCACTGTGAGGGTTGCTGGGTAGAGCTAAGTAAGGGTGTTGAGGCAAATTAGGAGAGGGGGACACGGAGGAGTTAACTGGTCTCTCCAGCTGCACTCCTGCCGCCCCATTGGACAAAGCTCTGTACTTGAGGCGCAGCTTGTGGGGTAGGGCAGTGGCTTTGACCTCAGTTTGGAATTCACTATGTGAGCCAGCAGGTCCCTCAGACTTCTGGTGGTAGCTGCTGATATCTGAGGAGGACGAGGAGGGAGACTCATCATCTGTGGAGGCCTCCTTGTCAGAGCTACGAGGGTCCCCATCACTGGATGAGGTGTCCTTATTGGAAGAGTTCTCCTGGTAAAAACCATCAGCCCGCGGGCCTCCCTCGTAGGTGAGCACTGGGGGCTCTTCGTCCAGTGTGTTGAGGTAGCTGTTGTGCTGTGTGAGGGACGACTTGCCCTCCTCAGTGTTATTGATCAGATCAGGGGCAAAGGGGTTCTGGTGGCTTTCTGCATGCTGAATACTGCTTTCCTGACCCTGGTAGCTGTAGTTCTCATGATGGTTCTCATGCTGTTGTTGGGTATTGGACTTGTACCTTTGCTGCAGCTCCTCTGCCAAATCAACATGACCATTAGAGTATTCATACTGAGGTGAGTCCATGGTCTTCGTCCTCTCTAGCTTCTCAGCGACCTCTGTGATGGTCAGTGAGCAGTCAGAGAACTTGGGGGTTGAGATGTTCTGGCCTTGCAGCGGTCTGCACTGCAGGGGCTGCTGGTCCTCCGGCCTCTGGTTCTCCATGGGATAACAGCCGCTGCTGGAGCGGTACAAGATAACACTCCTCTGTGCGGAGGTTGCCTGAGGAGCGGGACTTGAGGCCTCCATGTGGCATTGCTGCTGCTGTTGGGGATGCTGGTAGTCCATGGCACTTTCAGCCAATGAGGTGTTCTGCTGGTGAGTTGAAACCAGAGCAGTGTGGTTGCCATGGTAGGCCCCACTTGGCAGTCCATTGGTCATCCTGTTAGCGATCCCATTGGAAATCCCGTTGCTTTCCAACCTGGCCACCTCCATACTTGAGGGCTCCTTCTTTATGCTGTAGCCCATGGGTTCAGGGCTGTCTCTGGAGGAGCCATCAGACATGTCAGAGACGGAGCCCCGGGGAGAGTAACCGTGAAGCATGTTGTGGCGTTCGCCACGGCTTGACTGTTCAGTTTCAGATGAGTCAGAATTCAGCATCACCTGAGATGCACTGGAGTAGCCACTGCTTGAGAGGTAGGCATTACTATTTGGGGTGCCATTGGAGCTGCTCCCATTGATTGCAGCATTTGTAGCAGCAGCGCTGTTGGAGATTTGTTGACTCTTCTCCATGTAGGAGGCTGTGCTGATGAGGCCAAAACGTAACTTGAGTTGAAGGAGCTCAGTTTTAAGACGAACGTTCTCGTCATTCAGCGCCATGACCCGGTTCTCCAGCACCATGTCATTGAGGCGGCGCTTTTCCCTTGATCGCTTGGCTGCTTCATTGTTCTTCCTCCGTTTTTCCCAATAGCAGGCATCTTTCTTCTCATCAGAAATAAACTCTCTCTTGCGACGGCATGCCGCACTGGGCTTGGAACCTTTGGGCTGACGGCTGACCCGCGCTCCAGCTTCAGGAGTAGGGGATGGGAGGCTTTCGTTGTAGTTAGAAAAAGTATCTATCTCCATGGCATTTTTGTTGCTGGTGGATGGGATGTGTATACTCAGACTTTCCATTTTTTCCCAGCTGGGCCAGAGTGTAACTCTAGCAAAGGGCAAAGGGGGGGAGGGAAAAGATGCAAAACTATATGAGCTTTCTGTTTCGTTACTAAGGAGATTGACCTATGTCGCAGGATCAGCGAAAACTTCTTGATGAGGTATTTGTGCTCCTCGAAGGGACAGCCTCATTGATTTCTGTTACTTAACTTTCAAGAATAAAATTTTCAAGTGTCCATATTAGCCAAGAAGATTAAAAAGAGGTGGAACTCCACAAAAACCTCAGACATTGAAGTAGTGTTCTGAACAAAGAACCTAAAAAAAGAAACAAGTTTGTTTCTTGAGCGAAGAGTCTTCCAGCTATCTTGGTAAATAGTTCAAAGCGGTCTCTGGAGTCTCCCTCAAGGTGATTTTGAGTTTATCGCAGTCTTCCTCAAACTTGAGCAGAGCTTTGATGCCTGTCAGGCCGTTGCCCTGCTTCTCTCAGTGTCTCACAGAAGATGTAGGTCAGTCCGTCTACTTCGGGGCTCCCTGAGGATCCGGCTTCAGTGGTGCGGTTTGCTGACCACTAACTGGGTGAAGAACACAGGGAGGGGGGGGAGAGAGAGTTAGATTATCTGCAAAACCACTGCAGTTCATTGTGGCATATACATGCATTATATTTCAGGTCGAACAAGATTTGTGAACTGTAGCACAAGCATTAATGTGGCTCTCCTGAGTGTAGTAAATAAGACTCCAGATCAATATACAGCCTGTTGATTACAATTCAAGCTGTGCCAAATATCTGTGACATAATCCTCCAATGTTATGCAATGTTTGTCTGTCTTATCTCTGTCTCCTTGGCTTCACAGAGAAAAGGAGGATGCATGCAGAGCGTGAGTAGCTGCATGCACCATGAGTACATAGGGGCTGTGGCTGGGACTCAACATGCTGTAAGTGCTGCTGCTGCTGCTACTGCAGAGCTCTTGCGTAAGACCAGGGCACTGTCATAGTCACATAATGAGGACTGAAGCAGCCTGACCTGGTGCCGGCTTGGTAGAGACTGACAGATAGGGGACTGAGCGGGGCAGAGAATGATCAGGGATTGACTTGATGTATATCACTGTAATCATAATATGGTGTGTGATGAAAAAAAATTGTAATTATAATTATTTTTTTTTTACATTTTGTTTTCTTTATTGCATCAATGTGGACTAAAATGAGGGAATTGAAAGTAATACATCAAACTGATTCAGGAGTGGCAGAAATAGGGAGTGTCAGTGTGTGTCTATGGGGGAGGGGGGATTTCCGTCACGATGGCAATGTCTCAGTTTCTCTGGTAGCCGTCACATTGTCTGAAATTACACAACACTTCCCTATGCAGTGTTAAAGCTACAGGAAGCCTTGCACGTCCAGCTTGTCTTGCACCACAAAGTTAACAACAGTGCAAAGTGCAGCTCGGACAGATGTTGACGCCGTTATGTAATAACTAGATCTGCTGTTTTACGCCTGAGTCCTCTGGTTCTCTCACTGCGCAGCATTACAATGTTGATATGCAGTAATTAATAACACATCATTACACTGAGCCCCGGAGTCCACTGCAAACATGAAAACATGTTTTTATGACACACACACAGGGAATGAAATAATCTAGGTCAGTGTGCTTATGGGTAACAATGAGTCCTCTGGTGTCTACTTTCATTTTGCAAAACACTGGAATTAAATGTAACACAAATATTCACTTTATCATCCCTTGCTTGTTTGTATTAACCAGTTTTTCCCTTGTTTTCCTTAATTTTTCAGGGCTCACAGTTTCTATATGAATATTAGAAACTGGAATCCTTGAACCACAATTAGTTTTCTGGATACTAAGTCGTGTATTAAAATTTAACTTGAATCATAAATCTTAAATTTCAAGCTTTTAAACAGACTTTCACAGATTGAAACTGAATTGAAACAAGAAGCAATAGTAACATTAAGAATTTAAGAGAAACAGATACATGCAGAATATTTCCTGCATCTTTTTATTCATAAAACATTATTGGAAAATGTTGGTATTATTACAGTATATATCAGTTGTTTTGGACTGTTGCTGAAGAAACAGCAGCTCCTAATACTAATTTATGTTCCCATATTAGCCTCATATTCTGTCTGTATAGCGGTGGCTGGAGTATGAGACCAGACAAGGCGTGAGCAGACAGAGTAGACCTGAACAAAGAAGCTCTGCTGACTGTTCCCATTACTAAAGCTCTGGTGGAGAGAAGGCAAATAAAACAATATGCTGTGCTGCAGTATATTGTTTCCATATCACAAACCACTTACTTCGCATTGTAGAGTCAATGCCACATAACTACTTAATCTAACGTGCACCTTCTCCAGACTGGTTACAGCATTTCTCTGCTTCCACCAGGGTCAATGAACCTGTTACATTATCTTACATTAAAAAACAGGTTGTGACCTTGTGAAACAGCTTTAATTCTGATTAAAATAATATGTCTATATCTGTTACATTGTAACTCAGAGGCAAGTCTAGATAGACTGCAGGCTGTTTTCCAAATTTAATTTTCCTTTCAGTGCCAAGACAAGAATTTTACCATCCCCTTTTCTCAAGAAACTGGAGTAAGGCTGCGCCGAACAGAAAAGGATTTGGACTCAACCACCAACAGATGTGGAAAAATGTGGGGTCAGCCAGCCCCCCTTTCCCCCTTCCCTGAATAATTTTCATAAAGACTTGCAGGGGAGGGGTGGGCACGAAACAAAGGCGGGCGGGTGGGAAGGAAGCATGCATACGTCTGCGCTGTCCCACTGACCTAGAAACGACGCTAAGCAGTAAACACTCCTCCTGTCTTTGACGGTGCGCCATAAAATAGGTCAGTAGGACTGCAAGGGAGGGAGGGCAGGAGAGGGAAAGAGAGTATTAGAGTGCACTCTAAAAATAGAGCGACAGAAAGAGGTGAGGGAGGGAGGAAGCGGGGGGGATAGGGTGACAGGAGGAATTCAGTTTGTGGAAATGAGAGGAATTTTACAGAATCTGCAGCAATAAAAGAGACGAACTTGAAGACGTCATCTGTCTCAAAAATCTGATCCTGAAAGCCCCAGTGAGTTTCATGCAACATTAACCTCTGTTCGCTCTATAAAACCTGATGACACCTTTTGCTGCACGTAACAAAATGTAACAGCAGCAGATGAAAAACAATAGTGAGAGATAGGGAGATGGCATTGACGTCAGAGCACACACCCATCGCTGCAGCCAAATCCACACATAACAGGCTCTCAGGACTGCAAGGGGAGGGGCTGCTGTTTTTGCTCGTAACGTACGTGCTCTGAATTTCTCTTGTTGCGAAGCGAAGCTTGTGTAACGCATGCCTATTACATAGCAGCAGAAGCTACAGGTTAGTGGCTTTGAATGTCCTGCAATCTTCCCATTCACTATCCTACCAGTGCAAGTTATGCTTTGATAAACAAAAGACTAAATAAAAATACAAATAAAAATGCAAAATAAAAATATAAGCACATTGTGCAATCGGCTTTCTGGGGGTGGGTGGGGGGGTGGGGGGGGGGTGTTAATTTCCCATTAAAAATAAATGATTCACTGTAGCTCCTGTATCTGTTTGTTTTCAGTGTTTTTGGCTTTTGAAAACCCGACTCGGAAGTCTGAACTAGTTCCCAGGCACTTGCCGCTCAGGGAGGAATGTTTCACCTCTGACCTCCGCCGCGGCAAGTGTGAGTAAAACGCATGGCATCCTCTTCCCCTCCTCCATCTTTTAAGTGATCCAACACCACACACGTGGAGGGGCCCCAGCTAGGAGTCTCCATTTTGTCCCACAGCTTTTGTGTCAAGAACCAAAACTAGGAGACAGGAATCCAGACATTCCAGGTCAGTTAGTGAGACCTACGGCTGAGCGCCATTTACCACATCCTCCAAGTAATAAGAGACTAAAACACTTCAACCTTTACTAATAATTAGTGACAGAATACTTGAGCTTATAGAGAAATGCTTATTCTGCGAAGGTTGCAAATTTGGTAAAGTGTAATTTGAATATTTGTTTCCCAAAAAGATAAGCATGACCTGATCATGTAATAAGCAAAATGTGTATATGCTTATACATTTGCATATTTGTTTGTTTAGTGTTTTAAACCTTACTGGGTCATCTGCTGACATGTGACCTACATCTTTTTTAATTCACTCTGATTTCCTGCAACATGTTGGCATCTTTACTAAAAAGTAAAAGGGTTTAACTACTTACAGTCTGCAGATTACCAACATAAAAATAAAAAAAAAAATTTTAAAAATTAAAAAAACACCAAAGAAGGAAACCTGTGAAAAGTAGCTGTAATTGCTAAAGTCTGCATGTATCTGTTGTCTTGATATTCCAATTAGTATCAGGCAGAGTGTTCAAAGTAGTCCACAGCTTGCCCTGTACACCTCATGTCTTTCCTTGTCCAGATACAGGTCTGACCTATATTCGCAGAGCTGGCTGGGACAGAGCAATGCAGATGGCTGTGAAACCAGACCAGCTGGCAGCAGGCGGACTAAAAGCTCACCAGGACTCTGCCTGCCTTTCGCCAGACAGGGGTTTCCATGCATTGCATCACATCCTGGCTATTCATTTGTTATTCTTTTTTCACAACAACCTCACGCCAAGATCTTGGAGAGTTTTTTACCAAACAAAGAGAAAAACAAGATTATTGTGTCTGTTTCAACCTTGTTCTGCTTTTTTTTTGTTCGATGCTTTTTCTTAGAGGAGAAAAACCTGAGCAATTTTAAAAATAGCTCACTGCACTGAGCAGCTGTGTTACATCACTGATGAATGCACTTTTCTAAAATACGCTTCCCACCCATTCATACTTGGTGTATATCTTTCTGCTTTTAGACATATGGATTTGGTATTAATCTGGGTATGAAGCTCAGGGTGTGAACAGGAATCAATTACAGGCCGGTCTGTCCCAGGAGAGAGCTGCTGTTTATTGCTTCTCCCTGCTGCGTGCTGGTTATGTCATACCCTCCAACTCCCTCGCAGCAAAGCTCTGCGCTTTACTTAACACATCCTACCAGCAAAAAAAGAATCAGCCGGTGACTCACTCTGAATGAAAACCAGACATATTGTGACTTTTTTTTTCTTTTTCTTTTATCCTTTGAACTTGAACTATCCATAATTATGAGAGTAATGTAATCTGGGAACAGGAGGAAATACTGAGCACCTCATGAGTAAATGATTTTTTTGTATAAACATAACCATTAACAAAACAGTGTGTTCAGATGCATTACTTTCATACATATATACAAAATATTAACACAGGGTATCCAACCAAAAAACTTTTTTTTTTTTGCATGTTTCCTTTTTTATATATTATATTTTTATCTTTATTTTATATTCTCCACTCTGACCCGCCTATATTAAAAATGTGACATTAGTACTAATATAAGACAAGTAGAAGCCATGTTTTAATCCAGTCTCGTGTTTGCATCAGCTGGACCGCCACAAAGAAGAATTCATATGTACGCAGCTAAGGTGATCTAGTGACCTACATACAGCCAACATACACCTACAGACGGTAGCATGCCACGTGCAGGGGCTAACATAGTACAGTGTGTGTCTGCATTAACCAGACAACACAGCGGAGCAGCTGCCCCGAGTCCCTGGAAAACACCACCATGAGGGAAATAACCTCGCCTTGACATTGAGCACATAACGTGGGATACAACCGGCTCCGTTTTTTTCTCCAGTCCGGAGTCCTACATGTTTCTACTTAAAGTCAAAAGCGACACACGCAAGAAAACTACCTTTAAAACTAGCTTAATAGCCCCGCGAGCGCCGCGATTTATGTGACAAAAAGCCGCAAAGCGTCTCAAAGTCACGGACGCGCCGATCTGCCGAGAGTCGCCATGTGAACAATAACCGGCCATAAGCATCATGTCCTCGCCTCTACACATTCAGCGGAGACACTTGTGTGTTACAGCACACCGAGTAAAGAACATAATGTGCCACAAATAGACAAAGACAAAGACAGAAAAGCAGCCTTCCGCTCAGTCACAACATACCTTTCCATGTCCTGGAGGAGGGGGAAAAAAAAGATTCAGGCTTCCCCGACACAAAAGCTGTCTCGCTCCCGTTTCCTCCTTTCCTTGTCTTTTGAGAAGAAACCTCCCAAAAAGGCGAAAAGTTTTCGTCTGCCGGTCGTGTCGGTGCTCTGCTCAGCTGTGGTTGAGTCAGTGGGTCGGGTGGATGCAGTTTCTGTCTCTTGGCTCGCGCTGCCTCTGTGTTGTGCGGTGTCGGACACTTTGCTCCAGTTTCTCCGGCTCCCTTTCTAGAAATATGTGTTAGTAGGTCAGCGGTTGCATAACAGCTCTTAGGCTGCCTAGTCACGTTTTTGTCCTCTATCCCTCCGCGCGAGTCTCTCTCTCTCTCTCTCTCTCTCTCTCTCTCTCTCTCTCTCTCTGTCTCTCTGTCTGTCTCTCTGTCCCTCTCCGTCACTGTGTCTCTTTCTCCTCTCTTCTCCACCCGTCCATCTCTGCTCCACGGTGTAGTGCCATCTCCTTCACGTTGTTTATAACAAGGGCACGAATGCGGTTACGCAGACACCATGTTGCGTAGGGCTTCAATAATAGCCGTAACATCGTGTCCTTCAGCTGTGCAAGTGCAACTCCCTGTTACATGTTCTGTCATTGCACATCAGCGTTGGCTCTGTATTTTCTCCTGGTGGATACTTTGTAGATGAATGAAGTGAAGGTCAAAATGAACCTGTAAAAGATCTTCTTACGCCACTGCTGGCACCTTCATCTTTGGACTTGAACAGTTGAAGGGCACGATTTCAAAAAAGAAATATCTTTTTAAAGGCGCACTATGGTGTTTTGGAGAGGAGATGAAATTCAAACTCAGAAGTTTAATATTTACAAGATTAACAAGGTAAAAATACAAACAAGCTGTGCTTGGAGGAAAACAAGGTCCTCAGAACACCGTTTGAAGCTTGAATGGTGGCAGGGTCCGCCACATATAGACAAGGCAAAACAGTGAAACTGTGTCCTTTAAGGTCAGTTTGTTTTTCTAGTTTATTCAAGCATGGAAACAAAGAAAATGTCTTTATTTAGTTTGTTTAGGCATAACAAAATCTGTTAATGAAGACTGTTCTCATCTGTTTAGAGTGATTTCCCCAATATAACAGAGTACATCTTTAAAAAGAATATAACTATATTTTTCAATGGTATTGTAGTACACAATATAGCCAATAAAAAGATTTTTGGAAATCTCCTCAAAAGCACTTCTTGGCAACAACATCAAATATCAAGATATTTGTGCAACACTGTTGTAACAATGAATACTTTGAATACTTATGCCATATCACAAAATCCAAAACCAACCATATATATATATATATATATATACTCATGTCATGACAAGGATACAATATCGATATGCCGCCCAGTCCTACAGTCCATCTCTGTAAAAGGTCATGCAACAACCCACCCATTCTTGTTCTTTGTTTGATTTTTTGATGCCTTTGTTTTGATGCTGCCACTGTGGAGCTACGGGGCAGCACAAATCTGGATCTGTGCACTGAATATTACATCAGAATTAAACAGATTTTTGCATAAAGCTCACAAACGTCGTCTCCTGAGAGCTGCACCCCACCACCGCAATTCTCATCTCTTCAGAGCAGGAGGCAACAGGCAGCCATTCAGCTGGTCGCGCAAACAACGTGCACACTCCAGGATTTGCTCCCACAGACACAAGCAGACAATACAAACAGACATATTGAGCAGAATCAATCTCATATACCTCACGTGCAGAAGAAACAGGCTGAGAGCAGCAGTCATGCCCACAGCAGCCAGGTCATACAGTGCAATTTGCTTCCTTTTGTTTAGTGCATGTCGTATATTGTTGTTTTATGCCATTTTAAAAGTATGGTTAAAGGTGTGTAGAAAATAGAGCCCGATATGATGTTGGCTGATACTGGCTTCTGTGCACTGATTAAAGACAATGAGATTTAACGGTAAACTGTGAAATATCCTGCCTAATTATGTTTGTCAAAAGTGTTTGATAACCATGTCGGCTGAAATATACCAATATCAGGTATTTTTACCTCCTAATATTATTCCCCAAAACATCTGTTTCGAGTGTATAGGTTCATGTATGTGTAGTTTTATATTCTTATGATGTATCATCATGTGTACATAAATAAATTCTAATAAACACTATGATTGCTAATTTACACAACATTTGTTTATCTGTTATAATATCAATGTAAATAAGTTACAAGGCTATGTGCTTCTTGTTCAACCATCATGTCTGGGTAAATCTAACATATTTAGTAACAATTTATAGCAAAAAACCCACATCATTAACGAATAGTACATTTATAGTTAAACTTTAGCTAATACTCTAACTTATTAAGCAGTTTTTGTAGTAAAGTTGCAGCTGATTATTATAATACAGTCCAGTAACTATTATCTAAAGTTTTAACTATATAGTGTATTTTGATATTCTTTATGATGGTACCAATTGTTACTGTGTCTAACTTTCAGATCAGAAGACATTAACCAATTTGGGATGGCTGCGGCAGACGACATAATTCAACCCTTTGTTGATGCACGAATGTCTTCTTTGTATTATATTCTCAAAACATTTCCTGTAATCTCATTATTATTTTCCTTTTCCTGCTTTATATGAATTGTGTTTTCATCAGGTCTTTCATTTCATTTAGTGTAATTAACAGCAGAAATAATAAATACTGAATTCAATCTCTGAAGTTGCGACCAGTTAAAAATTTGTATTCAATAGAAAACAGTGACAAAAACACCAAACATTAAACTATAAATAACCTAGAAAACCAAACATAAACACTGAAATCACTGTCCCTATGCATGACTGTTGAGATGGATTACAGCAGGAATACAAAGTATATTTGTCACTGGAAAATTAATGTAGCATTGTAGCATCCTTTTTCAATGTTATTTTTATAGCAAATGTGCGTGTATTATCTGCTTATGGGCTTTTCTATTATGCCACAAAGCCGTTGTCCTCATCGCCACCATATTTCACGAGCACTTACGTCAACCCTGTTTTGTATCACACACACAACCACTTCCAGCCCACTTTCTCACTCACATCCCTTCCCCCTGCTTTGTCTCAGTCCACACACGTGCATCCATTCACCACACACCCACACCCACCCACACACACACACACACACACACACACACACACACACACACACACACACACACACACACACACACCATCATCACCACCATTAAGACCATGTTGGGGGAAACGGTGGCCTTGAACTTGTCTAGCTCCTCCCCCCCACCAGTCCTCTGGTTTAACCACCAACCCCCAACACACTCCTCCATCTCTCTGCATGCAGGCATTCCCTTGGCAACTGTGGTGTGGTTGTGCCTGCCTAGCAACCAGAAGGCTCTCACTCCCTCCTATATTGCTTATATGGTGTGGGGGTTTGCAGACTGGGTTGGATAAAGATTGATTGCAGACAAAAGATCTCATGTGTATCTCATGCTGTTGTTGCCAGGGCCAAAGACCAAATAAAGGAATGCCTCTGCAGGAGCACACCTGGTTTTTCCTGTTTAACCTCACATGTAAGCATTAACATTCATTTGTGTAAGTCAAGTAAACCCATTTTTTAAGCTCAGGCCTCATTTTTGCATTGCATTTTTTAAACAAAGATGGATAATTTGAAGGTGGGAGTGCTGTGCTTCCAACTCAAAACGACATCCCAGCTTGTTCCTCATGCGCACCATGTGGTACTACAGTAAGCACAAAGGAGGAGAGGACCTCTGTAGTAACACTGCTGTGAATGAATGAACGAATGGATGGGACTCAATGATCCATGCTGATGAAGGCACTTGGCGCCACCTGGTGTTGACCAAAAAATGACCAACTTCAGAAAATGGAAAATTTCCAAAATTGCGCTGTAACAGCATGATGCTTTTCAGCCAAGTGAAACATATTCTCAGACAAAATTAATAATTCAGTGTATGTTATGCAGCTTTCCTGCTCCATGACCCTACCAGAATTCATTTCCCAGCAGCTCTAAGGATGCCTATCTGCAGACTTGTGCTCCTTCCTGGTGTTAATGTATTCTGAATCTGTATGCTACACTTCCATATGGGCCAATCAGTCTCCACCGCAGCTGCTTCAGCGCTAAAAATAGTCCTCATGCTGCTGACGTGATAGATGACTCATGCAGTCTCGCTCCCTGCATCCGTCCACCACCCCTCTCTCCCTGGCACTGTCCTGCACCCCACTGTCCCAACTCATTTCACTAACCTTAGCTCACTGAAGGTGGACTGACACCACAGCGGTGTTTCGTGTTACAGGAGAGAATTCATCAGAGTACAAGTCCGATATCAGATCAGCTGAAAATGTAATTTGTGACAGATTCATACCCTCACTCCAGTGCCACACCTACACAAAGTCTCTCTGCCCCAGAGAGGTGCATGTTTTTCCCCCGGCCGTGCCTGTGATGTAATGCAAAAATGCAGCTTTAAAAAAAGCTTCAAACGCTCTTCAATATTACATGTAGATGGATGCAACTGTAACAAATACAAAGCAGCGATGTCTTTCGGTTAAGGAGGACTTTATTACTGTAGCTGTCACGGTCATTTCATCTGAGGGTTTTGTATCATTATTAGATGCAGACATATTAAAGTCATATGATGTCCACAGACAGTGTATCGCGTGTGCTCTGCAATTACAGTGAAAATAAATGAAGATGTTATGTAATGCAAATTACATAATCTCTCATTAAAGATAAATGAGAACAAAGATGAAACACACAGTTGTATGAATCTTGCTGTCATAAGATAAACCTCATATGGTAAACAACACATAAAGGTTACAAGAACAGTGCACCCGAAAAAAAAATGTCTAATGTAATTTTTAACAAACCTTTGTATCATCTTTGGGGCAGCACATATTTGCATACTTGCCAACCCTCCCTGGTTTCCTCCCCGGGTCAGAATTCTCCTGTACTATGACGCACTATTTTCCCCTCTCAGTTATCACAGCCTGCTTCTGGCAGAGAACATCGTGTACTGTCCTGTTACACCTTGCTCTCCTCAGTGATCGAGAGATGGACAGAAAAATGGAATGAAGAAAAAGAAATTGACATGACATCCTGAAGAATTCCCATTAACTGGGGAAAGTTTCAAAGGAAACTGTCAAGGCTGGTAAATACAGCAGCGTGTAAAGCCTCTCGAAGGGGCAGTAGGGCAAAAATGAATGAGTAAATCAATCAAATAAAAACGGATGAATATTTGTTTATGCCAGATATTCACACCACAGGGGCAGATTATTCTACATTATTTCTGTGTTATTAAATGTCAACTTGAAGTCCCCAGAACGCAGAAACAAAGTCTGAAAAGAAAAAAAAAAAAATTCTCGGGGAGCGCCCTGGTTTCAATATCCTCCATATTCTCAGTGCTGGCAAGTATGAGTATTTGTGCTACTATTCCATACAGTATTTTGAACACAAGCTAATATCGATGTACAATTTGCGGTAAAAAGCCAAAAAAGTGTGTATTGTGCCAGAGAAGACAGACAATGGCCATATCTGGCTCAAGTGAACATAATGAGACTGAACTTTATAGTTTGTATTGTATGTAATATGCTCTTCCAGTGTTTCTGACAGTTTGGTCAAGTATTTAGTAATGTACAACTTTCTTCAATTCTGAAGACGTCAACACAATCAGAGGACATGTTCTGACTGTGCAGTCAGTAAGCATTTTAAAACTTAAAGGTGCTGGTGTTTCCTGGTAGTGGTGAGCTGACTCAAAAGACTCCTAAAACAAGCTTAAAACAGGTTTGGACCAGATTGTCCTGTAGTTATCAGCAGTCTGTGGGATTGATGTTTTTGAAAGATGTAGTGTGGAATTTGTCTGCTAACTTTGGTTCAGCCTCGACCCTCTTGTGCTCAGGTTTTAAGCGATCTTGGAGAGCAACTGCTGAGAGAAGAGTCTCTTGAGCTGAGCCACTTCTTGAGACAAGCAGCTGATCTGAGACCTGAGACTGACGTCCTCCGTTGAACAGCCGGCGTCCCTGAAGTTCTGCAGAGAGGAGGAGTTTTGACATCCAGAGGACGAACTCTGATACTGCTGCCCAAATCCACCGCAGGCCTCCTCCCTGGACCAAGGAGCCTGACTCTCTGTCCGACTGTTCCACCCTGCCTGCTGGTGGTTCCTCACCTGGATGTTTGGCCCCACTGTGACTACAGGTGGTGCACTGTGTCTGGTATCAGAGGATGGAGACAGCTCCCCTGCCTCGCTGCAACCTCCGGGGCCTTTGAAGCGAAGCTTGTGGGGGAGGCTCCTCACAGCCTCGGGCGAGTCCTGCCTGTTTACAAACTGACTCTCGCTGACCTCCAGGGGACAGCTGTGGGAGTCACTGCCCTGCTGCTCCTCTGCCAGCTCCCTCGGAGGAGGCCCGCCACGGTCATCAAAAAACACGGGGCTGCCTGAGGTGGAGACACCTGAGTCATCAGATACACTATGATTTGACAGAGGCCCAGCTCCCCTCGGTCCATAGATGAGACCCTGTTGCGGAGGATGAGGGTGGACGTGGGGGATGCTGGTGTTGGGCTGCGCGTTGAGGTATCCATCAGTGTGGGACTGATAGAAATGTGTTGCAGTGGGTGTTGGGTGAGCACAGATGGGCGCAGAGAGCGGCAGGATGGACATCTCAGATGGGTCCTTGACCAGGCCGAAGCGAAACTTCAGGGCCAACAGCTCGGCCCTGAGGCGGGCGTTCTCCTCCAGCAGGCCCAGCACTCTCTGCTCCAGCACCATGTCATTGGCTCGCCGCTTCTCTCGGGACCGCTTGGCTGCCTCGTTGTTTTTTCTCCTCTTGTCCCAATAGCCTTCATCTTTCTTCTCCTCGTTGATGAACTCTCGTCTGCGGCGTGCACCGCTGCTGGTGTCCTCATCGCAGCTGCTCACTTCAGCCTTGGCAAGGCTCTCTTTGCGTTTGGCTGAGTAGGTACGACCCAGGAGGGTGCGGGCCAGCTGGCTTGTAGAGGTTAGTATGGAGACAGCCTCATCAGTGAAGGACCCGGCCCCTCCAAGAGGCCTGGACCCCGGGCCCTCCGCAGCCTGGAGTAAGGGCACTGAGGCGTCCTGGATGATGCCTCCCACAGTCTGACCTGTCATGTTTAACACCTCAGGGAGCCGTCAGGAGAAGTTATAGAGCGTGGTGGGTCGGGCTGAAGCGTGCTGTAATGGCACAACCTAGTGGTAAAAAAACGCCAGCACAAGTGTGAGGTGACGAGTTGTTTACAAAGTTGCAAAACATTAAATTGACATCATACTGCTGCCTGTTGGATGTTGTATTGTATTTTACAGCAGTAAAGGTTAGTCATTGTATTAACGCTCTCGTGTTAAATGAACATCAAGAAGCATTGCAGATAAAACTACAATTATATGAGCTCATGATGTCAAAAACGTAGGCTATTTATGTCTGAATTTAAACAGTTCTGAAAGGACGGACAAGAGTCGAACTCTACATTTTTTTCAAGGATTCTTTTAAAACAAAGTACATTTATTTTTCAGAATTTGAGGATTATTGATCATCATTACCAACTATTTGCAACCCCAGCCATCACAAGCACGCGTTTACAATCAGTGCTATCACTTCCAAAACGTTTCCATGAGCCCTTAATTATAAATATGACAGATGAGCCCTCTGTAGTTTGTTACCATCCAAGTAGTCTGCAGCTCAAAATGAAATTAACATGCCTTTCCATCCCAAATGGCACGACAATTAAACAGATAGCTAATAAAACTTTCCGAAACACATCGCAATGACCTCGCAGGGCACAACACTAATTAAATCTGCGCTGAGATTCGGAGGAAAAATAAAGTCGGTCTTACTTGCAAACGGAGCAGCTGCTGAGTCCTCGGCTGATCAACTCGTCTGTCACAGGCAGCAGAGACACGTGGAGCCGCGCAGCTTGTCTGGATGGTTCTGCTCCTCAGCAGCTCCGCATCTCTCCTCGTTTCCTCCCCGCTCGTTGGTTCAGTCGAGGTCGGATCCTCACCCCGGATGACCCTCCACCACTCCCCCTCCTCTTCCTCCTCCTCCTCCTCCTAATGGGAAGCCAGCTGGGTGAAACCAGCGGAGACGCGCCAAGTAAACAGCGACAAAAGCGAGCGGCTCCCTGAATAAATCCAAACAGCTTTTAATTGGTAAGCACTGATGGCTTTAGCGCACTGCTCTCTATTTGCATCAAAGACGGCAGAACGAGGTTGAGATCAGAAGAAAAGAAAGAAAAAAAAGAAGCTTAACCAACAAATAAGTGAGTGTGTCTCATGAGTGATAATTGAAGAAGAGGAGCTCTTCACGTCAAAGCAGAAACTGTGACCTGCAGTAACGTGTGTCCCGTGACGTGTCAGTCAGACAATCAGCCAATGACTGCCTCTGCAAGAAAAGGCGGCTCCTGTGTAATTGGCCCTTGAAAACTTTAGCACAGGAAAACTTTGATACTGTAAACTCTAATTGAACAGTGGTGTAGTGCTTTTGTCTCTGTGCACAGCAGTTACTACTCAACATTAGAGGGAAGCATGTAGACAGAAATGTGAACACATTTAATTACAAACGTGACCAAGACTTCACAAAGCCATTCTCATGGCTCCTTCTGGTGTGCCCAGTCCCTGGGGGCTGCTAAAAAGCATTTTCCCCATTGACCACCATCATAAAAGAGGTGTCTGTAAAACTGTTGACAGGACACCAACAACTGCAAACAAGCTCAATTATGCCTCTTCTATATTAGTTTTATTTTTTGATCCATTTATTTTGTAAAACTTCTCTCAAGCTGAGAAAAGCAATGTAAAAAAAACTCTACTGCACATATTCAATGGATCACATAACCAGAAGGCAGTTGCGGAAATGCAGCTTTTGATCAGGAAGCGCTGAAATGATCACAATTGGTCAGATTCCCTTGCAGGAACACAGCAGTACCCTGTTTTTGAGCTTCCCAACCCTGAGTGTGAAATCAGAGAAATAATGGCCACCATGCGAATGTGGTTCATGGGACACAGGCACACGCATTCATATGATAACGAGATGCCTGAATGGCGAAGATGGCGTCCACTCAAACTAATGAGAACTGCTTGCCTAACTTCCACATTTACTTCCTGGTTAGAGGCTAGTAGGCTTAGACTGTAGCCCGTCTAATAACACTTTCACAATCTGATATGTCATTAGGTTAATTTCCAATTTGCACTTTTCTCAAGTTTTAAAAATGTATTTTTAACTAGTTCATTAGTTCAGTGAAGCAGTGGAAGAAATCATAGACAGATAGACACACACACACACACACACACACACAGGCCTGTATCTGGTCAACGTGACATTACACAACATGTGAGACTCAGTTTGACAATTTAAACTGTGTCCTGAACTTCTTTTACATCACTGCAGTAGATTAAATCATCCGGTTTACAAAAGCCTTTTGTGGACAGCAGTCATGGTGACTTGGGTTGTCCTCATTTGCTCTCTGCTGGTGAGCACCCATGACGAGTTCAAGGTAACACAGGTAACGGGCAAATATTTAGTGTGTAGGTGTCCTCTTTGTCTCTCCACAAACATTTGCAAAAATAGAACTTATGATTACTTTTATATGTTTCATCACCACATGAGATCAACATTAGAACAAGACACACCGGTTTTCACTGTCAAAGAGCAAGTGTGTGGATGTGCAACGTCACTCACTGATCATGTTTACTTTGTTTTCCAGAGTGTTGGACTCGCTGTGTAAGAGTAGAAGAGGAAGAAGCTGAACACAATGTGACTGCACCTGTGACTTAATCTGTAATTCTATTAACAGGTGTTGTAAATGAAGAATGTAAAGACGTCCGCGAAGAGCTAGTGAGTCACCTGAATGCCAGTTGATGATTGGAATGGCAAAGAAAGCTATTATGCAATGCACACACACACACACACACACACACACACACACACACACACACACACACACACACACAGGGAGAGAGAGAGAGAGAGAGAGAGAGAGAGAGAGCATGTGAGGACTGTGCGATACTGGAAGTTCACTCGGGGTGAGGTTGCGCAGAAAAAAGGAACATTGTTCCATGAGTGATCTGCTGGACAGTGATACTTCCTCCCTGCACATGGAAATGCTTCACACTGATCTCTGTCTCTGTCAAAAGTTTGTGCAGAACACGGCGACCGTTAACTCCTCATTCTTGAATTTACGCAGATGCTCTCTGGATCATTTAGTCACAACAATATTATTATGGATTTGTTCATCTTGCCAGATCAATTTGAACACGTTGGTGCATGGTTGTGACACACAGTGTGTTGGAAAGATTCAGAGAGGGAGTTGGGCTGAAATTTAGGGAACGCAAAACTATTTTGCTGTTCAGCTGAGTGAGCTGTCAGCAAATTATATAAGATAAAACAAAATAAACAACATATCTATGTATACCTATATATCATATATTCTAATATATCTATATTTAAAAAATATCCATCATAAGTCCTTTTTGATTCCTAAAATCATTTTCAATCATTTTTTTCTTGGGCAAACGAAAACTTGCTTCATGGCTGTCAATTAAAGTGGCTCAATCTTACATTAATTTCTGTCATGTTACGGAATTTAAGCTCAAGCAATCCGATAGCGGTCAAGACTTCTCACTCTAAACCACAAATGTGAACCTGCCGGTAGAACTAGCTGAAAATTAGAACCCATGAATTTCCGCACAGTATTTCATGTCAATCCATCCAGTGGCTGTTGAGACCTTTCAGTCTGGACCAGCAACTCTGCAGTTTTCTGCTTTTTAATAAGTCATCCTTTCAGGAATACATTTCTGGGCAAACTTTATCTTTCTTTGTACATTCGCAAACTAACAGTTGAATGACACAACTGGACACAATCCATAACAATGCTTCAGAACAAACAAGCCTGCCTCAAAACAGTACAGAGAGTACTTTCTGACCACAGTTTTTGTCCGAGCACACCATGTGATATTATTCTCCTTCTGTCAGAGAAAAGAGGACATTGGCGGTGTCGGGGTGAGGAAAGGTTATTCGTGGAGTAAAGTCATAATTTTTCTGGTGCGGTATGTTTGCGCTTTACAAACACTGTACTGACTCATCGTTGAGCAGCGCTTACCCTTTATGACTCTGATCATAACCCCATGAGATGATGCTTTGACAGTCAACAATGGCTACATCATTGGACATGCTTCGCTGACAATGTGTCCACTCTGTACCATGGGTTATGTAACTGCAATACTGTGCAAAATATGAACGCAACAGTGTGTGTTTGTGTGTGTTTGAGAGAGAGAGAGAGAGAGAGAGAGAGAGAGAGAGAGAGAGTGAGAGAGAGAGAGAGTGTATCGGGAACTTTCATTTGAATTGTGAAAACAAAGAAAAGGCTCCTCGCAGTGCTTTGGACAGATATAAGGCAGAAGGGTGGGCGCGCCTCTTTTAAATGCACACCCACGTAGGTGATTGTGTAATTAAAACACAGTATTCACACTATTTTATAGATCAACGATGTGATAATGTGCCAAGAAATGCAGAAATGTTCCAACAGAGGCAGAGAAGAAGAACAATGCAAGCTCATGAACATGGAGGTGATAAAATGCAGGTTTCACAATGATACAAAAAAGAATTTTAAAAAAGCCTTTCAATTGTTTTGTGAGGCAAAAGTCAACATTCAGCACATTTGTCATGTGTTCAAGGAGATGGGGGAGAAACACTGAATGTAAACGGGAACTTAGAAAGTTAGATAGTTTACAGAGGGGTTCCATGCAAAGTGTATGAAACTGTGGTGTTAAATGAACCTCATCGCTCTTCTAATGTCTTTCACGGCCAACTCCAATACAACTAGCAACTGTAAGAACACCTGTAGCAACTTTGTTTGCAGAAGGTATCCATTTCATGATAGATAGAGTCGTTGAAGGACAAAACACAGATGAATCTTCATTACTGTGTGAACACTATATGATACGTCACACCCTGGAAGCTGTAAAATCCTCATATAGAACTAACCCTAACATCAAATGGTAGCATATGCCCAGAGCAAAACAGTGTGTGTGTGTGTGATTAGGGCAAGTATTACTATACTGTATAGAGAGGCGTACTATTTTAGTCTACACATTTTCAAGTCTGTCTTATAAACTTGTCCCCTGATGTTTGAAAGACATCACTGAGGTTTTATCAGAAGACAAGATCAATATATGTCTTTTGTTATGGTGTTTTTGCCCGACACATACTGAGAAGTAAAGGCATCTCAGCGCCCCCTGAGTTTTAACAGTATAGGCCTAAATCGCTGAAGCCCCCATTAGGGTTGAGGTTAGGTGTAGTCATTGTATTATGTCACCGAGGGTACTCAGAAGTACCGAAGTACAAATGTGTGCACATGCGCTTCATTAGACCCCAAAAACGAAGCCAGAAAGTAATTGACTGCCTGAACATAGAGCGGACAGTGGCCTTGTTTGACTTTGTGTGTGTACGCTCAAGTTCAAATCAGGCAAATCAGCTCACCCACTCCCTCCCTCCTTCCCTCTCTCTCTCTTTCTCTTTCCTTTTTACATCCCTCGATCCACTTGGACACACAGTCCCCGTCGACAGTTTCGGTAATGCAGCAGCTTTCACCAGTCTAATCCTGCTTTTGGACATCAGGCCAGGATTCATCCCTGTTATGTGAGGTTGTGTAATTGCAAAACAAACGGAGCGGTCAATAATCCCAGACGCCCATACAAAGTTGCTCTAAATTAGATTACTTCAATCAAGACTTTGCTGGGAGCGAGAACAGACACTTGCGTTTTTTTAATCTGCATTCAGAAATCTTACCTCTCCAATACCTCTCCAGCTACATGGACGGTTGCCAGTTTGTCTCTGTCCATGAATGTGCAACCACTGCAAAATACAAATGCAATTTGACACATCCTGTAGACTCACTTTTGAAGGCTTCCGTCAGAGCGGTTTGAAGGTACACGGCTTAATAATGCAGAGAAAATCCATTTATAGTTGTTCAGTGGAGAGCCAGAGCTCCTAAAATATTAACGCTACAATATACTCTATAGTGAATGGTGGTGTGTGTTTCTCTGGTGTGTGTGCAGACGCTTGATGAACTGAAGTGGCTCTGCAGCGTCACTGCTGTCCCTGCTTCACAGTGATACTGCTGTTCTGTTGAGTTCACACATCCACCGGTGCGTCACACAGTCTGTCTTTTCCTGCACGATTTCCTGCACAATACAATGTGTTTGCAAAGAACTGATGAAATGTTGTCTTCATTTTAATTCCATAATCGCTGCAGTTAGGTTTAAATATGAAGTCGTTTTTTATTATGCATACAAATATTTGTAAGGATTTTTGTGTATGGATTAAATGAGCTATCTTTATGACGTCTTACCACACACAGTTCAAGAAAAGGTGAAAAATTAAAAATTGATTAATGTTAAATGTTATGTAAAGCGATCGTAAAATGATGAAGGCATGACAGTTGGATTATCAATATCATCTTTATTATCATATTACCATTATTGTCGTTAGTTCCTGATGTGACCGCTGACTTATCTCTGTTGACTTCCTCTTTCTGCTTTTTTTTCCCGTCTCTTATATGATTAAAGTGTCCTGATATGTCCTCTGCGCAGGGAAAAGTCTTTCTTCCTGGACTGATTAATCTGCACATCTCCACGAGGGAGAACAAGAAAGAGAGAGGGGCTATAATTGCACATCTGTCCCCAGTCGACCTTCCCTCAGCTGCTCACCAGTCAAGTTGTTCTTCTTTGGACGGCTCTAAATCTGTGGGAGAAAAGGAAAATGTGATCCTCATGAAACAATCAAATTAAGTGTTTCAGTGAGCTTTTTTCCATTAGTAATTTCCATCTAGCGATGAGGATTTACAGAAAACTTACAACTTAACAGAGCAGTTGTAACCTGCTAATAAAATCCCCAAAATTTTTTTTGAAAAAAAGCGGCATTACAGAAATTGTAAGGCTTTAAGCTTCAATTACTATAATGGAAATTTACACCATTGACCTGTTTAGATGTTGCCTGCCGTTTGAAAACTCAAGTCAACTCTTTTCATGTCTTAATGCCTACTCTAGGCAAAACCTGCGGAAAATCACTCTCTGCTAAGTTCTTCCCACAGAACGCACAAGTTCAATCTACAGCAGAGTCTGTTGTGTCTGTCCAAGTCTTTTCAGACACCTCCAGCACGTCGTGGCCCCAGGTCAGTCTGCCCAGTTTAACACCAAAATAAGAGTTTATATGCTGGGGTTTTTAATGTGGGGTAACCTAGCAGCTAGAGATGGATGGAAAACTATTAATGCACCAGTGTCCTTAACTTATTAAGCGAATATCTGTGTGTCCAGCCAGGTGTCATGTCTCCATTTACCAATCAGATATTAATGATTTTTTGCCCAGTGACAGAAAAAAAAAAAAAACTGCCTTCCTCATGGCTTAATGTTCATGCTTCTGTGCGTGTTTTGTTGACTCTTCACACTTGGCTATTGCAATGAATGCACAATGAATACATAATGCATGCATAACACCCTCTCTAGATGTATAACATGATGTAAACAGGGAAGGAGGAACTAGAAAGTGGAAGTAAAAAGGGGATTTGCTTAACAGTTTGATTGTTTGTTCTGTTCGGGGCACTGTAGTTCAGAACTCTAACTCTGTCCTCGTGTTACCTCTAAATCCCAAATTACTTACCCATGAACACGGCGCTAAAATAAACTGCACATGAATCCTCATGACTGCCTCGAATCTGTTAGTGAAGTGCTGCGGGGCTATCTGCCGATATGTAATATCTCATGAAGCAAACACAGTCCCAATAAATAACACACTGATAGTGGACAAGACACAGATTTATAGCGCTATAGTGTGTGTACATGCGTGTGTGTGTGTGTGTGTGTGTGTGTGTGTGTGTGTGTGTGGGGGTGTGTGTGTGTGTGTGTCCGTGCGGATGTTATGGGCTGACTTCCCAGCTGATCTGCTATCAGGCTATCTTGGATGAGCAGGTTTAAGAAGCTAATCATAGCTGTGATAGTGCACCTGAAAGCTATTTGCTGTGCCGAATAAAGGTTAATCGCTGCGCCTCCAAACCACTGTGTCCTTGCCAAGATGGAATAAGTTAAACCTATCAAGCCATTAAACCTGCTACAACCCTTAAAACCTGCTGGATATTTTTAAAGGGTTACTCCAGCAGTCCTGTAGGAGGTCCTGTAGTGTACACACACGGCACAAGGAGCTGCATTCTGAGACAATAACTGACAGCAGCCAAAATGTCCACATATTTGGGCAATAAATATACCAGTCATCTGTGATTTGGTAGAAATGTTGCCCCACGCCCAGTTTCTCTCCTGGTTGTCCTTATGCCAGGCCAAGTGCTTTGTTATGCAAATCCGGGTACTCAGACACCAAAACAGTCAGGTCCTTCATGCTGCTGACCCACCAGGTGACGCCTGGCAGTTAGCACCAGGTTCAGCATGGTGAACAAAACTGGGCATGTCCACATGGTCGCCCTTCCCTCATTGAAAGGAGTATAGGTGGCTGAGGTTCTGCGCAGCTGTGTGACAAGGTCTTTTGTCCCAGGTATGGATAAAGCTCGATAAAAATCTGTAACCTACATATCCCATGATGCAACAAAATGGCATCTCTTCCTGTGCCACGGTCACACCATATGGCATGGCAGAGATGGGAAAGAATATCATGGTAATGACTTGAAAGCATTCACTTCATTGTGGATAACTCGAGAAATTTGTATGATTAGAGTCTTGACATCACTGACAAAATATCAAAACATTTATTACACTCGGGTTGATTTACATTGATTAGTAGGCTCTGGCTGACATGATTGTTCTCCATGTTTCTTCGGTTTTCAGGCACGTGAGTATCTGTGCCTGGTAGTTTCTATCAAAACTTTCAGAAAGGTCACAGTTGCCAGGTTGTGATACGACATGAGCCCAGCATTAGACCCCTCTGCCTCCCAAACGCCTTGAAATAAGTTAAACCTCTTTATCTCTTAATAAAATTTAGTCACAAGCCCAATAACAGAAGAGATCATGCAACTGTATTTACAGGCTGAGTGGTTCTCTTCATGAAGAGTAAACTCAATTTAATGTGTAAAATCAGTGGAAAGCCCCTATCAAGCCAATTTACTTCAAAGAAACGAATGGCCCTCTATCTTGTTATGTGGTAATAATGGTCATGATATAAATAAAATACCAGCAATATTAAACACTGCTGCAGGATGTGATCCAGCTTTGGCATTTCTATGAATGTGTGATCATTTGAAGTCAATCACTTTGCTCAAATTATATTTCATACACAAAACCTCAGAGTTGCGTTTTACATACTGTGATACATACTTTGATAAATCATTTTAAAACATCCGACACTCTGTGATACTTCTGATATTTTGTGCAGCTGAGATGGCGTCACACCATGGACCACACTGGGTGTAAACAAAACTCGAACAGAATCACCGTTTTCTATCTAGAAAGCACACGCTAATTCTCCTCTGTGTGTTACCAATGCAGACAAATTAGTGTGTAGTTGTTTTTGTTTTTGTCTTTGTCTGTCCTGAGGCTCTGCATGTTTGTGCATGTGAATGTCGGGGGGGGCTCTGCGCCATGATGTGATGACGACCTCCATCATCTGACATGCTGTAATCGGGATGAATCAGTGCGCGCCGGGTTATATAAGATGATTCATGTCCCAAATTCACCCTTACCCAGATTAGAAACACTGCAGACACAACTGCCAACAGCCTGCTGATCCCATCCTGCAGGCATGAGGGCTGATGTAATAACAGATGACTGCCATCTAGAGCCTGTTGGCTGGCACTACACTTTGTACTTGTTACTGCAGGATGACACAAGCAGGCAAAGAGACTCTCGTGGTGAGAACAAGACAACGATGTCACAGCTGGTGAAAATGCAAATTTTCTGTTCGAAGCATAGTTTATGGTTTCTGGTGTTTAGTTCCTTCTTGTGCTTAAAGTTCAAATTGAACAAATGTAACACCTGAAAACAAACTGTTGGATGTAAAAAGCAACATATGATAGAAAACGTTGCTCATTTCTCTGTGAAGTTGAGAGGACAGAGACTGATGGACAAATACTCTTCTGCTCTAAAATTTGCACTCCATCAGCTCTGTATGATATCCTGGAATGAAGACAAGATGAAATACTGTCGATGTTAGTTTATTCATGATGTAAACTCACACTTTCATGTACAGATTCATTTCCTCCACACAATCAGCTATGTTAAAGAAATCAGTCATGGTGTCCTAATTGATGATGAACAGGATAATTACAGTTTTATAATACCTCATAGTTCCTCATCTGGATGTCGATTTTGGATGACAACAAAAGCAAAATTTGGTCAGCCAGTGGAATACATGTACTTTTATAAGAGTCTTTACTAAGTGATGAGAAATACACACAACATACAACTGTCCCTTAAATGACTTCTGTTTATTTGAGTGTACAGAACTCAGCAGTGTCTCTGTAGCTGTACTCAAGACACTGTCCGGCATGGAGAGGCTGAGTGAATGTGGTCTGGACTCTGTGGAGGAGGGTCACGCTTTTCGAGATGCTGTAGAAGGACAGAATAACATTTCTTCCAAATCCACATTGATCAAGGCTCCCTGTTCTGCTGATATTCTTGTATGCGACTGCTACACCACCTCCTCTCCCTCACCGCTCCACCACCCAGTAACCGCGTCCAGTCAGAGTGTGAATCTCTTGGTGTGTTGATAGAAAGACTCCTGTTTTGCCATAATTGTTGCTCTTCTGTTCCTTGCGGATAATGACAACTCTATGTGTGCTGTGTTTGGATCCATTGTGATTTCATTTAAATATTCAAAGAATCCAGCTCTGATCCTGGGCTCTGGTTGTGAATTTGATAGTAAAACATCAACTATGGATACTGCCAGTGAGAACATTTCTCACTCAAAATCTCCTGCAGCGTATCTCTGACCACTGACACAGCCGTTGTCACATCCTCAAAGTACCTAAGAGGGTGGATGTTGATGCAGAATGAGTCTGTGGATTCACTAAGTCCTGACAGTGAGGTGTAGTTGTTAAGAAATTAGCTGTGATCTTCTGTGTGTGAGAGCTGCTCCAGCTCAGCGTCCTTCCTCTTCAGCTCAGTGATCTCCTGCTCGAAACTTTTCTGAAGCTCTTGGACTTGATTAATTTCTGCTTCCTGCTGCGATGTTACCTGCTTCTTCACATCAGATAGTCGTTTTGCTAGAAGACACATCAACTCTGTGAAGACCCTGTCACTGTCATCTACCGCTTTAGCACCTTCACTTCTTTCTCCTTGTCCTGGATTCTCTGCCGAATGATTTGTCGACTCGCCTCGAGCTCTTTCTGCCTCTCAGTCCTTTCTGCCGCAGCTGACACTGTGTTGTGGCCTTTATGTTCATCCATTGAACACGAAACACATATGGACTGCTGATCATCACCGCAGAAAATCTTCAGCAACTCATCATGATGAGAGCCGATGCTCTCCTGGAGCGTCGTCGAGGGCTCCACCAGCTTGTGTTTCTTTAATGCGTAATGAGGCTGGAGGTGTTCCTCACAGTAAGAGGCCAAACGCTGCAGAACACTTGAGGGCTTTCGGTTTTCTCCCAGTGCAGAAATCACAGGCCACATCAGTGTAGCAGTGATCAGCAGGAGCAGCTTGGAGTTCAGTCTTCTTCAGTTCCTCCACTAAAACCGCTAACATGGTGCTTTTCAGCAGGACAGGCCTCGGCACTGAGGGTGCACTGTAACTGTAACGGAGGGAACAATGAGAAGGTACAAAGTACAAGGTAATGTAATCGTCATTATACAACACAGGGTTGGAAGTTTATAAACTGCTCCATAAATGACAGAATACAGTTCCACAGTATACAGTACAGTTAATAAACACATGGATAGAGTGACGCTCGCTGGGTTTGAAAACAGGAAGAAGAAGGAGGGCTTATTGATTCGATTCAGGAAGAGGAGCGGCTCAGCGAATCCACGTTCCATGTCCGAAGGAAATAAAAACAGTCCGAAAACACTTCAGGGGAAACAGATAGCTTACCGAAACCCTGTAGCTGCACTTCCACACACTTATCCTGTGTAGAGGAGGGCGAGCAACTAACTGGTTCAGCTCTGACAGCATCTGAGATGCTTCAGTCTTCTTTTATTGATAAGAAGAGGATTTGCTTGTTGACGAAAAACTAAACTGATAACATTGTCCAAACTCCTTGTTTCATTTATTCTGGGGGGGGGGGGGCTTTATTCTTTGGGTAAATATTATCCAAACTTGTCCAAGAAGTAGCTCCAGGATAAAGTCAAGCCCTTGCTGTAAAATATCCCTAACTTTTTAAAAGATTTTGAAAATGTAAATGACAGTTGTCAGGGCATACATGTCTAAGACTAACAAAAGCATAGCTGCCAGTGCAACCTGAACCTAAAACAACCTGAAATGTACATTAGTATAAAAGTTAAAAGAATCCCTCTGAAGGATATACTGCCCATTTCAGAGCAAAGCTAACTGAACATCATGTCATATTAATATAATTCGAAGACTATTAAACTTGAAGGTTGAATCAGTAGGATTTATCCACGCTGTTCATATGCAGCAGAAAGATAGTAGATTGTTTGGTCTCATTGTCAGGATGACAGATAGTGACAGAATGTTAAAATGTAGGGGGTAAAGCACAGATACCTGAAAACTGACTCAGTTAAGCACATCAACTAATTATTTATCTTCTGTTCTTCTAGAAGAAATTACTAGCTGTTATATGATAGTTGTGTACCAAAAATTGATACTACGATATATCGCAATATTTCGTCTTGAGATATGTTATCAATACACTGGCGCCAAATATCAATATTCAATAATATTTAAATTGTGGTCAGTGTGTGTGTTAAGAAGTGCCACTGTGCAGTATACACTTTGTTTTACTTGGTCATTCTTGTGAAATTGATTGACAGTGTTTTATAATTCCTGTGAAATGGATTCAGTGCAGTCAATAAATTCTGAATTTCTTCAGTGACACAGATATCATTATGTATCATGGATGAAATTTTATTGCAACATATTGATTATCACAGAATTGCTGTATCGTGATATTATCGTTATCGTGGGCAAAATATCGTGATAGTATCATATCACGAGGTACCTGGTGATATCCAGCCCTAGTATATGACATATTGTATCTCTGCCAATTGATCCCCTTGCACACTGGAACCTTACTTTTTCTCCATCCAGACCAGATTTATCTCAACAGATTACAGCACTTAAAAAGTTTAGTCGATTAAATCGTGACTAATAATGACTTACATACATACGTACATAAGACTTGGAACCCCACACTGTCATGGTGCGATATCTCTGATAATCTCCAGAATAAATCACCTTACATTATGAGACTGTTTAACAGCGTTAGAGTTCTTTATTAGAATTATGACAATTAAAACAATAATTAGTGGATTTTAAAGCACTCTTTCCAGAAATAAAAAAAAACATTGTACAATAATATACCATCTTCTGCTGATATAAAAGGCTATGTTAATAAATATGCTCACTTTGAGATGATTATAAACAACCGAGAAAGCTGCAGATTATTTACAGTTATACATTCTGCTTGATGAGATGGAGACAAAAGCATATTATGTTTTTTTCGTAAATTATAACTCCCCAAACAAACGTATATACATAGCATCTACTGTACAGGCATGTAGCTTAGCATAAACTTTAAGGTTTGTTTCCATTGCTTTTAATATTACACATAACTAGAACTCTCAAGGAAATTCAGACAACGATATCAGATCATCTCAGCAGTAATGCAGCAAAGCATTGTTAACTCTGTTCTGTCATGTATTGTCTTATAACCCATATTACACACACGATTGGGTAGGTCATTTGTTAGTGTTAATGTTTGCTGACTTCATGCCCACATTGTGTACAGTGTTTGTCCAAGTGGCCCCTCACTGTTGTCAGCAAATTAACTTTACATCACAAGTGTTCTTGTACTGGTCCTCAAAAAGTACTTTGGAAGGACCAGCATGACTTTTAGATTTTTTGTCCTCAATTCTTTGGTCTGTCGATGGACAAATCTTTTAGCTGCAGGGTCAGGGTTGAGATCAGGCATGTTGCTGTGATAGTCAAGGTTAAGGACAGGAACAGTGTTTGTATGAGTCGGTATATGAGTGTCTCTGAGCATTTGTGTCAGGGTCGGAAAAGAGTGAGAACCGACTCATTCTTCAAGTCCCAACATCTCACTGATGAAGTCTGAGTCATCAAGATCATGACTTCATGATTTCCAAGTAATCAGTCTGAGTTTGTGTAATCTAAACTGGAACAATAGGGTCGTCACATTAAAGAGGAAGACAAATGTGAGCATGCTTACAGATTTTACAGAGGGAACTTTGTCGAACTGCACTGTGGGTAATCAATGAGTCATTATCTTATGGTCAGTCTTTAAGCCGTGGATAACACTGATTTCTTTCAGGGCACATGTACACCTTATGATGTGACCCATGTATGGAGGCTAAAATCCCCACAAATTTTTTTTAAAAAAAGAGAGATAATTTAATATGATTAAGGCTTCTGAATTAGATTAACTGTCAATCTCATTGTTTTTTTGAAGTAGTAAACAAAAATGGTCAAGCAAATTAAAACAGCTCCCCTCAGGCTTATGGTGCCATCCCACCACTGGTTGTGTTGTTTTGTGGGTCTGTATTGTTAACCAGCCACGTAATCAACTACAGATTTGATGTTCAGATAATATCTGAGGCAACTTAGTTCCAAATTCATCTGTTCGATGTACTGATCTGGGTCAGAATACAGAGTCAATTCAGGTAGAGGACTTCTACCTTTCAATTTCTTTGTTTAAGTGGCGGCGGCTTGTGTTTCAGTATGCGTGAGCATCAGGTGTGTCTCTTCATGTGCAGAGCCAGATGGTCAGAGCGTGAGAAGGCCCTCTGACACAGCATACACTCGTAGGGTTTTTGGCCGGTGTGCTTCCTGTAGTGACGCGTCAGCTCATCTGAGCGGGCGAATTTCCAGCTGCAGCCCTCCCATGAGCAGTGGTAAGGCTTCTCCCCTAAAGAGTAAACAATTGGACAAATGGTCAACACGTGTGAAATCACATCCCAAGGCTTCAGCAGACAGACATCAGACTTACTGTGACAGACTTTTTTGTTGTTGTTTGTGTGGTAGACTACCTGTGTGGGTTCGGAGGTGCGCCTTGAGGTGTGAGCTCTTAGTGTAGGTCTTGCTGCAGCCGGGGTATTCGCAGCTGTGGATGGCGGGCCTTTTTTTCCCCGTAGGCCTTCGCCCACGCTTTCCTTCCACTCCACCAGGTGGCAGCTGTGGTCCGGCCAGCAGGGGCTGCTGGTGGAGGGGCAGATGACCAGTGGCCGGGCTGTGAGCGTAGTCACAGAAAAGGTTGACATTGTGGTTAAAGTGTGCCATGTAGCTGTAGTGTCGGGGGTCAGGGGTCACAGCTTGAGGTGGGATGAACCTGCTGTTGGGGAAGGTCACCATGGAGGGTTGTTGCATGGGAAAGTAAGGGTTAAAGTCACATGACGGGACTTTACTGAGGTTTCCTCTGCTGTGTCTGTCCACGCCGCCTCCTTGATGAAAGCCAAACTGATCCACGTTAGGCAGACCAGGATATGAAGTCGGACCTGTTTGGTCATCTATATAACCATGGTGGTACACCTCTGGCTGGACCGTCGTCGTGATTTCAGCTGGGGAGAGGAGATCCACCATGAGGGCACCACTGCTCACCTGTGGAGGCTCCTGTTCCTGCTGGTCCTTAAACATGGCCGCCTCTTGGTACGGTCCGTTTGGGTCAAACTGCGGGAGCCGTTGATTATTGTTGTCCAGAGGAGCGTTGAGGTCAGGTGATGGGTGGCTCCAATCAGACAGCAGGAACTCAATGTCCCAGGATGCTTGGCTGTCATCATCCAGGAGCTCCTCTGCCATTTGTTGAGAGACCTGCAGCTGCTCAGAGCTGCTGGGTGACAGTTTGCTGCATCGAGCGTCCAGCGGGAGAGGGCCACTCTCAGACTTCCACACCTAGAATGTGTTGGAGAGCATCGAGAAGTGATGAGCAGCAAGGAAATCATGCTTATGAAATTGAGATTCTCGCACACTGCTTTTGCATTTAAGGGACAGGTTTGAAGTTTGACCAAGCTAAGTTCACCCCAATGAAAAGTCAGAAGTTTTGTATTCCACAAAACATTTCCGGAGCTTCACAGCGAGACAATGTTGCATGATTCTCCTGTAGAACTGAAGCAGATGACTTACAAAAAAAATCAACAACTGAGAGAAAACATTAAAAGGCTCCATAGTGCTTGTCTAACATAATCCAAGTCAAACAGAGCTGTATGGAGCCATTTCCAGTTTTTAACTCCACTTCTAAAAAATGTATATGTATATATATATATATATATATATATATATATATATATATATATATATATATATATATATATATATATGTATATATATATATATATATATATATATATATAAAATCAAGTTCTCATCCACTTCAGTTGGTTATGCTGCAACACTGTTTTACGGTGAACTTCGAGAAAAAAATTTGTGTACATCCAGCTTGTCATTAGCACAAGGGTGACTTGATGATGACTGAATTAAATTTTAGGTTGAACTTTTCCCTTGAAATAATACTCTCATGTTTATATGCAGTGTCACTGGCTGCTGTAACTGTTCTTTCTGTCCACACTGCTGTTCTGTAAATCCTTTAAAAACGCTTTTTGATTTTCACGTGGGAAAAATTTCAAGGCTTGAAAAGTGCTAAGATTGTTCTTAAAGGGCTTAAAAGCTGTAGCTGTAATTTCATTACCTTCATTGTAACTTACCGGCTTGGAGAAACAATTTGAAACTTTACACATTGTGTTCTTTTAATTCATTTCACTCCTGTTTAATGCTCTCACTAAACATAATTTGTGTAGTTTATAGCACAGTGAGAACCTGGAAAAACTTGAAACTGTGCCTTGAAAATGCTTAGTACGTGTTTAAGAAAAGGGGTCATGATACTGGCTTCTATTTAAATGGCTATTTAATGACTTATTACATTAATGTTACAATCCCTCCACCGTGGCTCAGCAAAGAAACCACTGTCTGTCTGAAATACAAAGAAATTTTCTGGAGAAACCAATTCAACATGTCTGACTATTTTGTCCTCAGGAGGGGATTTCTTTGCAGCCAGAACAGACAGAATAATAAAAGCAGCCAGGGACTCCTGGACTGCACATATGGACATAGACAGACGTGAAAAAATGTAAACCTGCTGTTTCCTTTAAGACGTTAATTGAATCAATACATCAAGCCCAGGTTTCATCTCTGCACTGTCTTCACATTATGACATTGTACACATTTGTTTTCTTACATTAAATTAGCAGGTGCTTTTGTCTAAAACAACTCACAATAACTGCATCAAACTTGCAGAGGCACAAAAGTGAGATTTCATCAAATTTGAAGGGGTGTCTTTCATTAATAATAACTGGAAGCTCTTTCAATGCCACAGTTGACCTGCAAGAGTTCTCAGGAACTTTGTTACAGGATACAAAATGACTCTGATGCACATGTGTAAGAAAATTCTGGATCTGCTGGTCTTTTTCTTAAACTTGTAGAACCAAGGGAAATATACAACACTAATGCTGTTAGCAGAAGGTGTGACGAAAAGTTCAAAATTGGACGGGACATGGGGCAAATTACTAATTAAGCCTAACAGTGCAAGACTGACGTGGGTCATTTCAATATTAAGTGAAATAACGACTTATGAATCAGCACAATAATTTAGATCGCACAAAGCAAAGGATTACATCACTCATATGATATTCTCAGATACGGAGAACCCCTTCAGGTAACACAACAGTTACACAGTTTAAATCGAGTGTGGTTTCTGTCCCTGATCAGGAGACAAAAGTCTGCAGTGAACCTGACACTTACTTTCATGTTGTCACTGGAGTGAGCGAGGTTGGAGAAGGAGCTGAAGGACGGCAGCACAGCCTGTGCAACAGCCATCAAGCACTTTGATATGACAGCGGACTGACAGTGGTGGCAACAAAAGCGACGTTTCTTCTTTTCTTTTTTTCTGTTTCTTTTTCTTTTCTTTTTTTTTTTTTTTTCCTTTTTCACATTAGCACCAAATGCTCAGAAAAAGAGAGAGTCAAACCTCAGCTCATCCCAGAAACAGGTTCCTAAAGTTTGTCTCCCTCTCCTCATACTTCCCCTGCTATCTCTCCCTCCTCTCTCTTGTCTATCTCTGTCAGCTGCCGAGTCGAGCTTCAAATCTCTCTTTTTCATGTATGTTTCGACCGTTAGGAGGTGGAGCGTAAGTGTGAGTTTCTTAGCTGGCTCTGTTTCTTCACCCCCTGAAGACTGTTCATTTACAGTCACTTAAGACCTCCACCCTCTCACCTGAGACTCAGTGTCATCCTCTTCTGTGGGCTTCAGAGCGAAAACTGCATTTCTACATAAACTTGTTAAATGCATCACAATTATATCCATGCCAAAACCTAAATGTTAATGTTATGGACTTTATTTTCCCAGTGTCTTAAATGTACAATATGCAGTTTGAAGAAGAATGTTTAACCAGAAGAGAAAAATTGTATTATATTGATTTGCATAAGTGACTAAACTAACTAAAATAACTGTCCTCATAGGGTGACACAATTCCACACTGTTTTACTTTGTTTATGTTCGCAGCACCCTTCTATTTACCCATCTTTCTAGCTTCAAACAGTGTTTTTGGGACCTTGCTTCCCTCTGAGTTACCGCTTATTAAGTTATAGAAATAAATCAGATATTCTTAGTATTTCTGACTTTGTATGATTCTCCTATAATATTGTAAATATGCATTTCTGAGTTTGAATATCTTATCCAAAACTACATAATGCACCTTTAATGTGGGCAACAAACATCTTTGAAGGTAGATAAGCTTCAACATTTGCTGAAACTTGGAGTGACTTTCAACGTTACATTTTGAAAAGTGATGTTGACTTCACACAATAACCACAGCAGCTGAAAGCTACTTATGTAATAATACAGTTCATCTGTGGTTACTGTGAACAGATATTTACCGATGTAAGTCAAACTAAGTACACATGATCATACCTGTAGTTGTAATGCTGTTAGTGAAGAACATAAATTGATGACAGTCAAAACAACAAAAAGGTTGAATAAAATAAATTGCACATAATGATTGCTGTACGTAGCTGTGTGTCCACACTGTGATGGTTATTGTATACCTTCAGTCTGGAAATAAACTCAAATCAGTCACCCCATCTGGGTTCATCAGTGGAAGACGTGAAAGTAAAGGCCGCTGTAGTCAAGGCACTTTTCAAGCGTGGATGTAGTTCAATGTGCTTCACAAAAAGTAAGAAAAAAGAAAAGAAATGCAATAAAGCAACATTACATTTCACATTTAAATTCAAAAGATGACATAAACGATGGGAAACGAGAATGCATTCATAATGATGTTGCTGTAAAAAACCGCCTCAGATACTAATGTAACTTGGTGTTGTATGTGATGCAGACTTCTGCCACATTCACACAAACATCAGGACTGAAACTGAACCAAACAACTGGATGAGAGATCATCTGGGACTAAAAAAGGAGGTACGAAATGTTTTATTTGAAATGAAATAAACCAAAAAGGCATTTAACATCTGACTTTCATAGTTTCTTAATTGTTACACATGAAATGAAATATTTACAATAAATAAAACATTTCTAAAGATTGAAAGTAACAAAGCATTTGAAATATGACAATTAAAGGTGCACTATGTAGGTTTGGGGTATACATTTTAATCAGAGAAGAGAAAAATTGTTCTTGATTGATTTTTATGCTTAAACAAACTAAATAAACAAACTCTCTTTGTTTTCATGAACGAATAAACCGAATAAATAAACTGACCTTAAGGGGCAACACAGTTTCATACTCTTTGACTTTGTTTATATTTGGCGGACCCTGCCACCTTTCTAGCTTGAAAAAGTGTCCTTGGGACCTTATAGTCCTGTAATTAATCATAGATATATAGGAATTTGTATTTCCTTATGAATACTGTAAATTTGACCTTTCTGTAATTCTGAATATCGTCTCCAAACCAACATAGTGCTCCTTTTAACAATGAGTGATAAAGATTGCAAGTAATACATTAGTCTTGAAAAGTAATACATTAATAATACATTATCAACTACTAAATAGTATCATATTAATGTTAATTAAATGTAACCATTAGTCACACTGTTATAGAAATGCTTTTACTGACCCTCTAACACTGTAAAGTAATGCAGAGGTCTGTGTTATTTTTCATCCACTAGTTAACAGGTCACGTGTGGCTGCTATCTAACAAAGCATGCTTTGGCACAGAGCGTAGAGCCTGTTGGTGCACATACAGTTTTTGAATAAACGTAACGCTCCATTGCAAAGATCTCAATGGATTTCTCTACGATCTTTTACTACTGCACTACTTAAAAACATTCTATATGAATACATGATAAAACAAAATATCAGTAAACTACAGTAAATGGGTAAACAGTTTGGTGAAGCTCACAAACAAACACACCGACATGCAAAACATTCATGATTCAGTTTCCAACTCTGCAGTTAAAGCCTCATCCCCTTTGTCGAAGCAATGCCTCTGATAGTTTTAACACACTCCACACACGCACGTACAGGTCGGTCATGCTCCTCTCTGACTTCTGAGAAGATCTGTGTGTGAAAGGTGATTATAGTCTGGCTGCTGTTTATCTGTTGACACGGGGCAGAGGCAGGCTGCTGTCTTCCCACAGATAATGGACCTCTGACTGCTGCTGATCCCCGATGACGAGCCCACCACTGATAAGGACACTCTCTTCACCTCAGAGTGACGACTGCACGCAAAACATCCACTACACAAGCTGAAAACTGGGGTGGCCAAAAAAAAAACAACAGCCTCTTTATGGCCTTAAACACATCTCATCAAGTTCACCTGCCATCTGTTGGTCTGCCAGAAGACAGCTGTCTTCTAAAGTACCTTGTTAATTTGTGTGGGTATCGTGTTAACACAAGACACCAAAAGAAGAAGAGGTAATGTGTGCTAATGCCTCAATAATACCATATTCATCATGCCCTTTATCACATAAGGATTTTTTTAGGGACAAATATAGCCCTATAATGCTTATGAAATTATTTTTAAATTAAAACTTAATTTTGATTTTTAGCAGTCTCATACTGTAGTTCCCACTTCAGTATTAAAGGCCTGTGTCATTTTTCTGTTTTCATGTATTCATTGTGATATTCTTCCACATAATATTCCTTTTGAGCTGAGTGTTATGATATGAATAATAGAATAAAAGGAATGAATGGGGAAAGTGGACATCTGTAGCTGCAAAAAGACAGAAAGATTACATCAGCACTGATAGCCCCTATATTTGGTTTTATAGCCCTTTTGCATTATCAACAGTAACTCATGTAGTATCAAGTATCAGCACAAACAAAACAACCTGTCTTTGTCTCCATCTAGTGGCCAAAAGTTGTCAATGTGCCGACGGCTGTAGAAAAAAGTCAACGGCAACTTATTTTATCGTGATTTATATATACTGAACGTTATATTAAAATATTTAACGTCATGGTGCAACGCTATCTGTTTTAAAACCGTGACATCAGGAGCAGTCACTGCAGTTAGCAGCCGTGTCTTTAGCACGGAAGTTTTGTAGCTGCTTGGTTGCTATAGCAACAGACTGTTGTGGTCTCGCAACGATGAAGCGGTGATTAGCTATCGTTAGCATCAGCACAGGTGTTTCAGGAGGAACTAGTGATAAGAGAAGAGGTAAAGTATACATTAGGTCTTTAAATTTCTTGTCACTTTAAAACCCTCCTTTATAAACGCCTACTTTACGTAAAGTCAAGTTCTTACCCTTCTGACGTTAATCAGTTGCTGTTGTTACTTACCTAGTTAGCTACTAGCTTAATGTAGCCCTTTAACCTAAATTAAGCCAGGCTACGCTGTTCTGTTTCGATGACGTTTTGGAATAAGACACTACATGCAATTACACGTGTCTCTAGGCCCAGAGTATGAGAAATTTAACTGATGGTGGACATTTGGGCAGATAAGACTTTGTATTTTACATATTCCATATTTTTGCATGCAGGCCTGACAGTAGTGAATACAGCTGAAATCCCCCCATATGTCACCAGTTAAATTAACATAGTGTCACGTAGCTGTCACTCACTCAGTGTCTATGGAGCAGCTCTAGGATTTATTCTTAAAATAACACAAGCATCACAGTCTGTCTGTTAAAATATTTTGCTGAAGCTGTTTCAGTATGAGAGATAACACAGAGGTAAGTCCCAGAGATGTTGTGCGTCTCTTACAGATGGAGGCCTCCTCACAGAGCAGAGTTGGTGGGGGACTGTGGAACCACCCCAGACCCACCCAGTACAGCAAGGAGACTCAGGATATAGTGAGATGTGAGATGACACACTCGTTCATATTCTGGTGTGGATGGGAAACACATGAGTGATGATGGTGTACGTATGTTCAGATACATTTTCCAATTGTGATCATTCTCTCTCCCGGTGCTCAGTAATGATGCAGGAAGCTGGGCTCGACGACTTCCGGAGAAACCAGATCAACAATTGCCTCAAAAGTAAGTTTGAGGCGTCTGGATGTGTGGTTTGGGGGTGCAGTGTGGTGATTATTTGTGAGTACTGCATTGTACACAGGGACCAAATATATACATTTCTAATATATTGTTAGAAATACTTGAATTGGTAAAGTGTTCACCGCATGTTGTTTTGTTTCTTTTGCTGCTGTATGAACTTTTTAAACTTTCCCCCTTAAGATGGAACAGCTTTACCACGGACATCTCACCCTGCAGTGCCAGCTCCCCCTCCTCGGCCAAAAAGCAGTAAATCTGTCCAGAAATCCCTGGATTGTACGCTTCAGAGACGACGCAGCGCTGAATCCTGTCGTTCTGGGGACAGCTACATCAGAGAACAGTTCTGTCCTGGTCCTACAAGTATGTTCTTGAAGCTGGCACTGTTTTCTTATCTGTGTTAGTACAATCATAGTCTCATAGACTCATTACTACAATTGGATGACTTTGTCTATTTCACCCTAGGAGACTTGGAGAAAGAGAAGAGGAGGCTTCAGAATATTTTTGCGACAGGACAGGAAGAGCCCACAGCTGCACAGCGCGCACTGATGCTCAAAAATGTTCAGAAGCCAGAGGTGGTGGAAAAGGACCGATTCCAGGAAGGTGAGGGTGGCTGCACAGAAACAGATGGTGTAGAAGAGTCACAATAACTGCTGTTAGATAGAGGAAATGTTGTCAGAAAACACACCATATCTAAATCAAGATGTTTTGTGTTTGAGAGAAAGATGTTATGATCACACAGAGTCTGTTTCTATTCATTTAGTCTAGATTAAAGGGATGATATGTTTTTTGTGTTTCTAGGGGAATTTTATGAGATACCATTACCATCCAAGCTTAGCAATGTACTGCTGTGGACGGAGGAAGCAGCAAAACATCATTTAATCCCCTAAAAAAGAAATAAAAACTCAAAAAGACAAACAATTTAATTGTGCAATATATTTAAAATACTTCCATGTGTTTGCCTTGCCAACAGACAGCCCTTTCCAATGAGGAACTGAAGCCTTTCAATCACTCTCTCCATAGCAATTAATCTCCTTTGACAAAACACGATCACTTTACCTTGCAGAACACAGGAGTTGCTGATCTGCTGCTGCCCCTGATCAGTTGACCTTAGTGAATCTGAACTGAGCCTTGAAAACACAATAAATGCCGCACAAATTAATTAACACAAAGTAATCGATCAAGGTGTCGTCAGACTCCATCAACTCCTGTGTTCTCTGAGGAAAGAAATACTGTTTTTGTCAAAGGAGTCTGGCACCTTTGACAAGAGGATGATGTAACCACTTCAGTTTTCCGTATGAAAAGGCTGTCAGGTGGTTAAAAGTTAAGCAGTGAAACTAATCTAAATATAGCATACATTTAAACTAACAGACATTATTAGTTTTACAGTCAATGATGTAACCCCACTTCAAAGAAACCAGAACTATTCCTTGAAATTCTGTTCTGTGTTGCTCTCATTTGTCTAAATATATCCAGCGCTCTTTAAGCAAGTCTAATATTAACTTGTTTGTTTCTTCTGTAGTTCTGGATGAGATCGAGGAGAGGAGACAGTTTCTGGCACATATGACTGCTTTGGGCAGGCAGAGGGATTACATCACCATCATCAACACAGAGATATCGCTGGTAAGCAGCCGATGGTTTGCATATGGACTAATTAGTCTGTTATGGGTTTTTCATTGATTTATCATCATGAATGTTCAGTGTGTTGTTCTTCTAAACAATAAAAATAGATGGTGATAAACATCAATAGCAATGTAAAATAGATTCTGAAAATGGCATCAAGGTACCATTCTGTATTCAAGAAATGAGGTTAAGACTATTTATTCTCCCTTCTGTTCAACTGCACTAAAACCTGTGCTGTGTGTCAACTCAGAAAATTCGAGAACTGGAGTTGTTGGACAAGGCCCGCAGTGCCAGGAAGGATGCAGTGACATGTGAGAGGAAAGAACCGACTGCAGAACAGACAAACATGAACATGTACGAGACGGGAGGAGGGGAGACTCACTGTAACTGACTGAACTGTTGGAAGTAAAGTGCAGGCATTAAAACTTCAGATTCAGATTATGAATGAATGTGTCGAATTAATTATCATGAGTGTGGTAGTGATGTCAGCGAGTGCCCAGCTGACCGGGTGCACCGTGCTTCAATTCAGCTCAGGTGTGAAGGAGACATCAGGTGTTAAAAGCATTAAATTCACCAAAACATACTTTCATTAAGTTATTTTATTCCTCTGCCTTCCAGTGTCAGTATTTTTATTATACCGCTGCCGTTTTAGGACCATGTATAGCTGACAGAAATGTGACACTACAGCCCTTGGTTTCAGCTGGACAAGAGGACAGGCACAGAGCAGAAACACAGACACAACAGAGATTACCATTTAAAATGGAGGACAAACAGACAATCTAACGGACAGAACAGGAACAGAATGAGTAAACATACTGACATTTACATTAGCTTGAACAAATGACGCACATACACATATGCAGTTAAATAAATGGCACTCGTACAAACAATATTAACACGTTTTTTTTTTCCTATCCACTTTTAAGGCAAAACATGGAATAACACAGAAAGGCATAGTAAAATAGAAATGAATGATTGCATACTCCTGTTCCCCCCCACTGGTTAAAACTGTTACAAACTGTTATGCTAACTTTGTTAAAATACTTTTGTCTGCCTATTCTAATATCATTATTGCATGTGTGACCTTTCATGTTAATAAACTTCTGAACACGTCTGAAGTTGAACACTTTCGGTTTCCTCCAGACCTCACGTTTTCTACATCAATCTGATTTTGACATAGTCACTCATAAATAATGTGTATCCACTTCTTTGCTGATATGCATTTACACAAATGACACCATCGCAAAACTATGACTGAGGAAACTAAAAAACAAGGAAATCAACATTATAACGTAGCAGCTGGTAGAGCTTAGGTATCCACTGTTGATTGAGCATTTCAAGGGTAGATGTTGCGAAATTTAAAGCAGAATTTATCTTCAAAACATTCTCCTTTCACTAGTACCACAGGATCAAACCAGACATGACGTGAAACCTTCACAGTTATCCATCTACTGACCTTTGGAATTAAGGAGTGCAAGTCAGGAGCAGAGTAAAATCATTACAAACTCATAGCTATCAGGGATCAACTTGCATCCAACTGATTCATTCAAAGTGAACTCTTGAATCACACCTTTGCTGAGCCTTGATAAAGGCCTACAGGGACAGACACACTGTGCTATGCAAAGATAGTGAAGCAACATATAACCAATCAGTACAGTGATTTAGAAACCTGCTGGCTTGAGAGGTCAGAGCTCGAACAAACACGTCAGCTCATAAAGCGGTCGAGTCGTCACACCGTCTCTTTAAAAGTCACAACTGAAAAGAGTCAGCAAAGTAAGATGTGAGCAAGGTGTGGATTCTGGGCTGCGCTTCAAGTCATTTTAATGACAGTTAAAAGGAGATGTCATCTTTTCTTCTTGACTTGATGTTTATTTTCTCACACCCTTCTGTCTTTTCCTTAGTCTTGTTAAAAAAAGTCTCATATCCTCTTGGAGGATAAGGTGTCCTTTCTACGGTGTTTTCTCCTTGCGGGGGCTCTTGCCTGGCTCTGCTTTATGGCTCAGCCTCTTCAGCACCTTAATGGGTTTGAACTTTGCCCCTTTTTTCTTCTGCTGCTGCTGCTGTTCACCCTCCGGATCCTTATGGAAGTCTTGATGAAGATGAAAATAAAAAAATACACAATGTTAAGGAACACAGAAGTCTAAAATCGTATCCAATCCTAAGAGCTTACTCTTCTTCATACCTTTTTTCTTCAGCATGGCTCCAATAAGTTTATCCTCCTCTTCTTCCCTGTGACAGAATGACTTTTAGATTGCTGGGAGTTGCAAAGTATGACTGATCAATACAGAGTGCAGAGACACACGGTAAGCTGCCAGCCATTGATTACCTCTGCCTGTCCTGGTCCATGTTGTTGACAATTTGGTTGCGCTGCTCAATGATGGTAACCAGCTCAGCCATTAGCTCCTGCTCCCGACTCTTGTCCTCCTCCGTCCACTCTTTCTCTGAGGAAGGAAGATGGAAGAAGATACACAAAATTAATTCTTACACTTTGGATTTTGTGTTTGAGCACTTTTTGACTCATTGAAAGAACAGTAGAGCATCAGTAAGTTTAAACATAAATGCAAATCACAGGTGTTACTGAATCCACGTGCAACACTGTCATTTCATTTGACAACTTAACCTATGCTTAGATGTACAAGTGAAGTGCGTTAAGAATTACACAAACTTGGAATACATTTGATTGTACGTTTTCTGAACATGAGGCCAAACAAACCTGGTTTATTGAGAAGACACCTCAGCTCGTACTCCACATCAGCTTGCCTTTCTTCCAGGTTCTGCTGCTTTGCTCTACAATGAGCAACAATTTACACAGTACATAACGTTAGACACGGATCACCTCCAATTTTCTGCTTTACTTTAACGTAAACTCTTGATTTAAATTTGCAGTTGCAACAAAGAAAACATCTCATCTTCCTTAAATAACTGGTCCTGTTTGATGTTTTTTCTCCAGACTGTGGTAAAAACATCAGAGGAACTTTGCTCATTAGTTGGACTGTACAAGTTGGCCATGGCTGAGGAGTTTACGAGTGGGCCTGATTGGCACTGAGGTCAAAATCTTCAAACATTTGGCCCTTGCTGCAGTCTGATACCTACGTGTAGACTAGCTCAGCTTCTCGTCGAACTAGAAGGTGTTTCTCGTGAATGAGAGTGAACCAGTCCACCAGCAGGTGCTCCTCATCCTCATCTGTAAACGCAAAAGAGTTTTTTTTTTTAATTTAGGTTACAATCCTATACTTTTATTATTTGACCAGTGGCAGCATTTTAGTGACGTGCGATGAGTTACCATTAGGGTTGTCTCTCAGCTTCTTCTCCAGCTCCACTCCCCTCTGCTCCAGTTCATCCAGCTGCTTCTCCAGCTGACTCATCTCCCCGTGGATGTCCTCTACTGGGATGTACTGATCCGACTGCACCTGGACGGATTTTTGTATCATTTGATTACTTCTTCCCCTTTGTTTGACACTGAAGTGGAAACATCCAGTCCACACATTTTTTTAATGCTACAGAATACAGTGCATGTTTGTCTTTAGTTTTTGTACCTTGCGTTTGATAAGAGGGAAGCCATGGCCGGGGGCCGGGGGTCGGGCAGGACGAGGGCCTTTTGGTGGTCTGGTTTTGGATTTGGCAGGGGAGGGAGAAGCTTTCCTGTTGAATGGGTTCTCCTTACAGATCCGCTAAAATGAAGAAAGACATACAATGTATATTGTGCAAAATGTGTTACTTTATCTCATTTTATTTGGAGTTTCTCCTACTACCTTATTGTTTGATTGGGTTGCTCCTGAGGCCAATGGGCTGGGGGTTGTCGGGGGTCGCGGTGGAGGTGCCCCGGGCCCTTTGCTCCCTAAGCTGCGACCGGTCTGTGGAGTGGCTGGAGCTGAGCTGGCATTTGAAGGCATGGGCGAAGGGTGGGGGCTTGGGGAGGGATGAGGCAGAAGCTCAGTGGAGGAGGACGAAGGAGAGGCTGCCGAGTCGCACGGTGAACAGATGGAAGGCTCCGAGACGCTCTTGGTGAAGGGGTGTTGCTGGTCGCTGCTGGCACTGCCACCCAACGGGGGCTGGGAGGAGCTGTGGTCTGAGCCAGAGGAAAGACTCTCTGTGCTGAGAGCTGGAGAGGGAGAGCAAGAGGAGGTCTGAGAGTGAGAGAGAACTGAACGGGAAAGAAGGTTTAGCAAAAAACAAGAAAAGAATTGGGAATCAAAGTAGTTGAAATAGAGAGAGGATGGAGATAGAACAAAAAACACTATGAGCATAATTCTGTGTATACAACATCCAACTCTTTGTACTTATTGTATTGGTTCAACTTACACTTTAAACTGAGGGTGTTTGAATCCTCATCAAGTTAACTATTTAGTATTTGGAGCACTTCACATATGGTTTACATGTACTTCAACGTTAAAAGGGGTTTTTTGTGTTTCACAGTTGATGTACAAAAGTGAAAGCAAAAGGGTAGAAGCTCTTGCAAGGTGTGACTTTTGCAAATTTAGGGTGTCGGATATTGTCGCTCAATGTGAGGACATGTCAGAGAGGAAGAGGATGTGGTATTGTTAGTGAAGGAGACGGTCTATCGTGTGGCTGAACAATCAGAGACAGTTAAAATAATAGATTAAATTAACTGTTTGGTACACCGTTATGAGGCAAGATTACAATATAAACTCAGCCTTTCGTAGTGGATGACAGACTGTACAAAATGTGCCAGCACAACAAACCAAAAACACTCCAATGGATGTAGCTGACTAATGTGAAAACATGAGAGGCCATGAGGAGAAACTCAGAGGGTTACCAGAAGACACAAGACATTTCCTTGTCTGCTCAAACATGCAAGTGCAAGTAAATGCATCAACAATCTTTGGATCTAATTCATCATACAGACAATAATCCTATATTAACATCCAAAGCAATCAAAGGATTTTAGGACATAAAGATGAGTTCTTGGCTAGCCAAGTCAAAATGACCTCAGTCCAATACAACATGCATGTCATATGCTGCAGGCCAAGCTCAGCTAACTGTATGTGAAACAAAACTTTGACCTTCACTTTGTCCCATTTCATCTGATCCAATAAATTGAACATATGTTTAGAAATGGCTAAAATTCTGACACCCTAACATTAGGTTGAAAATCAATGTGTTTTCAGTGGCAGCAGATGAAGACTGGAGGATGGGGTGAAACTAAATAAATAACTTTACATTCATTTTATCTTTGGTCTTTGATAACTGCTAATAAATGAAACAAATAAATCAATATGTACTTTTCCTGATTTATTTGTTTCATTTATTAGCAGTCATCAAACAATTTACTTTAGTCAAATAGATTTCTGACTCGTTTGCCTGCTCAGAAAAAGCTTTAACCTGGAACCCTGGCATGTATTCACAACTCTGAAGTACAGACTAACTGGTGTTAAAATGTATGATATTGTTTTGACAAAGCAAGGCAGAAGAAACGGATTGAAAGCACAGTCTGATGTTAAGAAAATGTAATGCTGATTTAACTGACCTTGGCTACCAGCAGGTGGCTGCGGAGCACGAGGTGCTGGTCGTTTCTTATTCTTGGTGCTACCCGGGCTGGCAGAGCGGGACGAGCTTCCTCCACTTGGGGGCGTGTCTCCGCCGCTCGCATCAGCTGCCCGAGTGATGCTATACCATGGGTGACTAGCCGCGACTGAAGCAGGAACCGCACCTCCTTCACTTCCCCCTTCCTCCTCTACCTCATTATTTTCATCATCGTCGTCCTCATCGAATGGGTTGGCGGGCGGAGGGGGCGTGCTGGGTCTGGAGCCATCCCCTTTGAGAGAGGACAGAGAGCCTGTATTGGGAGGTGTTGCCAGTCCAGCAGGGGGAGGGGCAGGGGCTTTCTTCTTCTTGGAATCTGATTGGACCAGGGCGAGCCAAGGTGGGTCTTTGGGTTTATGGGTGCCACTGGACAGGCTGGACAGTGAGATAGACAAACAGGGATGGAGGGTTCACAGAGGGGAAGGTGACAAAATACAGCAAAATGGAGGCACAGAGGGGCAAGCAAATACAGTACATGCAGCAAACAGAGATAGACTATGATGATATGAGTAAGGTCGATGAAATGGTGCCAATGAACAGAAAAGGAGCTCAGCTACCTTCCAGGAGACTGTGATCTTTCTCGAGGTTTGGGAGGAGTCGGAGGCTTTTGATTTTCACCTGTTATATGAAGTAAAATGTGAGGATAAACATTAACAGATCCTATTTTCATATAAATTCATTTATATTCTGCAGTAAGTATGCACCGACCGTACCGTCTGCTGTACGGAGAAGCCGAACACGAGGGGCAGGACGAGGAGGAGGGGTTGGCTCAGAAACCCTGCGCGGTGCTGGGACTGGCCGACTTGCACCTTCAAGATGAGTGACAGGTGTAGAAGGGAGGTCTCCATTTGTTGTTAATTTGGCTGGTGTTTGAGTATCTTCCTCTTTCTCCTCTTCCTCCTCTTCATCGCTCTCATCAAAAGGGTTGGGAGGAGGAGAAGAGCGTGGTTTCTCCTCTGTCTCTCCGCTGCCATCCATGTCTTTAGCTTTTCCCGAAGTGTCTGCTTCATTTGTTGTAGTTGTAGTCACTGTCACAGAGTCATTGGTAGGCATGTCGGTATCATTTGTTTGGCTTACTGGAGAAGGAGTTTTTGCCTGATCGCTGTCTGAGGGCGAGGCGTGAGGAACTGGGCTGCGACCAATCCTGGTGGACTGAAATCCTACTGGTCTCTTACTAAGATCTGGCCGACCGTTCTGATTGGCTGAGGCATGCCTTGCAAGGTGATGTGTACAGACCAACGCCCCAGAGATGCTCTCTAATTTGTAGGATCCAGGAAGTAAAGTGCTGTGACACTCTATGCACCTGAGACAACAACAACACAGGACAACAGAGAGATTTTCAACAGCTCAGAGATTTCTGATAAAAGTTATGAAGTTATAAAGTTGCAATCCTTAAGGTTTTCTTGAAATCAAATCCAGCAATCCAATATTTATGGCCAGTGCTTTTTTAGCCAAGCCAACTGCTGTATTTACAGGTTATAGGTTACTGAAATTACTGTCCCTGTCCTGGAGGATTTCAATGTCCCGGACCAATGAAAGCAATTCCAGTTGGATATCATCTGTATTTAATCAATTTTAAACAATGAATGGAGAAGATAGATACAATGTATCACCAGTCCAAAGCGTTGGTATAAGACAACCTGGGAATGAGACTTAACCAATGTACTACAGTTCTTAAGAATAATTTAGTGTGATTAATCCAATCAAAATAGTGTCTCAAGGGAATAATTTTCGGTGGACATTATTACCAGAGATAGTTTATTGTGTTCGACTTTTATGTGGCCACCTGCTCTGTAAATAGATAAACCAGCTGCTCTTTTGTAATAAGAACCGTAAGGATCATCACTTAAAGCCAATCAGAGAAGTATTTTTTCATTGCATTGTCAGAATTGTTGTTATGCCTCCACAGATTCACTCATAGGTTTGGGGAAAATAAAAGTCTATATTACACAGAGGTAGACAAAAGCTGCAGTATTCACCTGAAACAGTTGCGGTGGTAGAGCTTGCCGTCCACCAGAAACCTCTGCACCAGGTGGACATGTTTCTGGCAGGCAGCGCAGGTGCTGCTGAGCGTATTGCGCTTGACTGCAACCGCTTCCACACCTGCCTGCGAGTGCTGGCTCGGCTAATGCAAGCGACCGGGACGTTGTTCGCAGGGAGGGGACAGGGCGGAGACGTCAGGGGAAGTGGGGAAGATGGAGAGTAATGGGGGAGGGGGAGATCAAACACGGAGTCAGGATTTCAGGATGTGGATTGTTCATTCTGTTTAGCTAGCTGAATCTACTGCTCATGATTTGATGTGGCTCATTACTGCATTTATTTTTCAGTTCAAAACATCATCAATTGATACAAAAAAAAGTGTCATGATAGCAAAGTTTATATTAGTATCAAAATCCAAACAGCTCAGGTTAGTGCCTCTGGGAGTCACAGATTTCGGCTATGATTGATATTAAAGATTGATATTTCGCTTTCAGGCATTTCATTTTTTGGCTCTTTTTATTAGCGTTAAGTAAAAAAGGGGTTTAGCAGCGGCAAAGGTTGGCACACAGTGTTAGGATTGTATTACTGTTAGTCTTTAATGTACAAGAGGTGGTTAAAAAAAGACTGACCTAACTGTTTTGCTTTCATCTCCTCTAACCCACCCCCACCCCCCATCCTACTGCCTAGGCTCAGGACCAGAGAGTGGAGGGGGGATCAGATGTGAGGAGGAAGAAGAGCAGGAAGAGGAGGGAGTGGAATGGATTTCCATCTGAAGAGGGGGGTGGGGGGGAGTTGAGGTGGAAGATGCCAGTACATGGGAGTATTGGGGATGGAGGAAAGAAGTTGAAGGCATGCGAAAGAGAAGAGAGACAGGATACAGAGGCTATCTTTATAGACTCTACCTCTGTTGCTTTGCTTTTCCCCAGCTGTGCAACACAAAGCCCACACGAGGAAGCAGTAATTACAAAATCCTCAAGTGGATATTGTACACTGTTGTGCTGCAATGGCAGGATGGGATTTGTATTGTACAGATCTGATGACTTAATACCCCCAAATAGCACATGCAGAATGATCCTTAGATAATCCAAGGCTTCAGAGACACACCAGTATTCTACCAGAAAAATATGTGAGGTTTCAGTGTGCTTATCCAGGCCTCCAAAGGACATCATAAACAAAATATTGCTTAAAAAAAAATACAGCTTGATAACATGCAGCTCAAGTAGAGTATCATGCAGAGATAATGGAGTTCAGTGAAGCAGTTTTTCTTAAAATACATAATCAGCCAATCAACACATGCACAGGGTAATTCCTGCTCATCTCTACGCCTTTCTCCTGGTGTCAAGTCCTGTTCTTACCTCAGACTCAACCACTTTGTCTTCCAAAGGGGTCGGGGGCCTTTTCTGGGCTGGCTCATTAAGACCGACAGAACTCAGCCTTTTCATGCAAGGGGGGTTGGCTGCAGAAAAAGGAAAGCATCTGTTAAATATTTGAAGATGATGAGGATTGTGGATAGACTGGATAACAAACATGCTAACAGCAGATGAAGTAAAAAAAACATTAAATTAACTGTAATTTAAAAAGATTATATATATTTTTTTATGTTCCCACTGCTTTGATTTAATTTAGTGTAGTGTATGCACCTTGAGATTTGTTGTTGAAGAAGTTGTAGTACTGAGAGACGTATGTGATGATGCTGAGCCGGTCAGGCACTTTCATGGACACCATGTCTTCTGGATCCAACAGGGCAGGTATCCCCAGCTCTGTCTCTGCCACCTCAAATGCCTATCATGAAGCAAAAACACAGAGAAAAGGTTGGAAAGGAGCAGGCAGATTTAGTATCTGAGGCCCTTTATGCACTGTTTTACATACATGTCACATGATTATCAAAATGACTGCCAATTGTAGCCAACGGCAGTTATCTGATTATTCTAACTATCATCACTTCCCCATTATTAATATTTAAACAGACTGCAGCATTTTGGTCTGGTTTGCCTCAAGTGTGTTGGGATTATTTCTATGGGAAAAAGGGGCTGCAATGGACACTGTGTGAAGTGGATCACCCTGAGTGACAGGCACAATGTTTGTGAAAATATTACTCTTCAGTGCTTGGTGCAGCACAAACAAAAGTCCATTTAACTTCATTGCATTGGGTTAGCACAGAAGAATGATATCTGATATGATAAAAAACAAAACTATGTGCATGGCTTGATAACAGTATGGGTGAGTGACAATGTATGGTTTGTTCAGGATGTCAAGTTACGGCCTAAAATGAAAATGTTTAACTCAAACTGAAATCTGGGTATTCACAGAAATGAAGTCATTTGTTTCCATGCAAAACACGCAGACACTGAAGATAGAATTATGTCCTCAAATGCTTGGCACAGTCAACCAACCGCCAAATGCCTTCAATAATCTGATCTGCTGCCAAAACACCAGTCATTTGCTCATAGTGTAATGTTTTGTCCTTCGAGGATAACCCTCAGTCTAATGAAAAATTCCACTCAAGAAATGAGAGCGCGAGTAAGGTTATATAACACAGATACAATCGTTGGCAGTCACACAACACTGAAATAATCCAGCCAACAAATTGGAGCTAAACCCATATTGATCAAAATGCATTTGACTGCACTGACATTAATCACAGGTTCACAGCTACAACAGGTCATAATCCTCCAAAACAGTCAGTATGCCATCCTTGAAAATACCACAACAAACAATCAACTTTTTTTAGACATTTTGTAGACCAAACAACCATCGTTTCATTGAGAAAATAATCGACACATTAATGGACATAGTTGCAGCCCTGCTTATGTGCCAAGTCTTTTTCAGTCTGTCCCTCTCTTATATGTAAATATTAGATTCATTACAAGATAACAGTCACACAATCACATTCACAACAGTCTTATAAACTTTGGTGTGTGTGCTTGTAGTGTACCTACTCTTGTGACAGTTTACATGACTGCTGGGAGGCAAATCGGCTACATTTTCGATCAATGTCACCTTTATGTTAGCTTGTTTGCATTCTATTAGCTTGATTTTCATATCAAAAATTGTGTGAGAGTACACTGATAAGTGAAAAGCTGAATGTGAGCAAGCAGAGGGAACTGGAACTGACACTTGTTTTCTACCTACATGATGTAACTCAACCTGTGACGGCAGTCAACAGGGTTAAACATGGGTTAGTTGTGGAGAACAGACTCCTGTAAATATGTCTCCTGTATGTAGGGGTACTGAAATAATACAAGGACAGTGACAACCAAATTTAAGGCGCTCAAATCTGGCTTGATAGCTGTAAAATCTGACCCAGGTTTGGGTATTTTTCCCATTTATAGTCATAGATTTCTCACTCAGGTTAGGCCTTATGGGAACAGGGAATTACTTGCTTTATTTATATAAAAAAAGGACACTGAGCACAGTGACAGTTGGTATCTGGTGCAACCACCAGCTACCACTTTCTCTGAAGGCTGTAGGATCAAAAGAATGTAAACAGCAGCTGAGAGCTGCCAAAGCTTAGCTCAGACTGAAAAGGAGGAGGCTCCCATTTCTTCCACCAATGTTCTGTTGGCTTACAGACGATATGGAAAAACCCAACAGAGGAAATATGATTTTAAAAAACTTATTTTCTGGTTTCAGTCCACTGACTTGTAATAAACCGCAAATTCAGCACTTTTGCACTTGAAATCCTCTTTACATCCTCTCTCCACAGGCTTATGTCAGGAACTTTTTTGTGTGATCATGAATGCTCTGTCTTCCTCACCCTCCCAGTTTGCCCTCGACAGGCTCCACCAGGATTAAGTAACACTTCTCTGCACACATACAGTCAAATTCACTGAAGTCACACCCGCCACAGCTGCATGCATTCATATGACTTAATAACTTTACAGCTGAATAAAGCAAGGGTGGTAACACTGCCATCGCCTGGAGCTGAGTTAATAACATGAATGAGTTCATAGGTGACCCTCCCTTCACCAACTGTCACACAAAATGAAACAATTATGCAACACAAGATCATAGGACTGTTAAAGCTATAATCTAAAAACCTTTATTACATATGTTGTTGAGTTGTGTACATTATATTAAACGTAACACATTAACATTTCCATGAACTCAAACATAAACCACCTCAGATAGATTTTCCACTTTTGGCAATGAACACAAAAACTCCCATGATGCCACGGTACTTCATGTCAGCAAATCACATCTTCTGTTGTCATTGTTTGAGCCCCCGACTTGCAGAAAATACATATTTTGCATTTGAGAAATCAAAACACAGTTAGTGTAGCGGTAGCCCGCAGGTGCACTTATAGACACTTATCCTTTGTGCATGAGGATGATCAACTGCCTGGTACCGGGGCTGACTCTACTAGTGTCAGAGATGTTGGATATAAAAACATATATAACAAAAATGTAATTTATTCCTGACTTAAAAATTGAAGGCCAAATCTACATGTATCTGTAGAATGTAGACACACCAACAAGACATATAGATGTAAAGCTGACTCACCAATCGGTTGTTCTCGTAGACATTCTCTTTAGACAATGAGCTGAAGTCTCTGGAATTACAAGACAGAAAATAGTTGTTAAAATTCAAATCAAGAGATAGGGCACAGCAATAGGCAGTCAGTGTACAGTTATATAACTGCAACAACCACAAACCATAGTATCTCCTTTTACATCAGGACTCCTGCAGTAGACCATAAAGAAATACTGTAACTGTCCAAGCCATGCTGATACAGGGCGGAACTGTATTTAGCTTGCCGACCTATTTCCACTTGTGTTATGAACCATCAAAATGCTATTATTGGCTTGAGTGCATGACGGACAGAAATGGTGAGCAGTTAATCTCGCTGACGGCTGACAAGTGTTCCCAAACCACATATAAATGATGCCTGATGTAAAAAAAATCTGCCAGGACAAAGGGAAAAGAAGCATCAAACAGGATTGATGGGCTGATAATTACAAGGCTCTGCTTTGAAATGCCTGCAGCGGGTAACTAAAGCCAGACCTCTCACCAGTAAACATCCTGCAGTAAAACTGGAAAATGTCTGAGGTGTTCTGGGATGAAAGTGTGGCTGTGTGCACAAGTACACGAGTGTTGACACGACTATGTAACAGTAGGACAACAGTATGGCGGAAGAAAAACCCAGCGTGACCCTGGTGAGAGCTTGTGGAAACCATGTGGAACACTCAAGGAGGCAAAACCCTGTGAATGAGCTCCGTGTTGGAGCCACACAAAGTGACCTCTGTTCTCTCTAATCTAGTTCCCATGGCCACAAACACACCGAGCAGCAGCTCTAATGTCAAGATCATGTCAAAACAAGTCCACTGTGTCAGATCTACCAACACAGATGGAGCTGCAGCCACTTTGCCAAACTGTCCTGAGTAGAGTTCTTGACACTCACAGAACAGACAGCACCGGCAGACACTGTCATGGATGATGAAGCACAGTGTGTGATCCAAATTGCGAACCTAATCCACTGTGACTCAGAGTCTCACTCCGAGGTTTATTTTGGGAAAGAGGACTGCTGAGGACCAGTTTGTGTGACTGTGTGTCTGTGTGTCTGTGTGTGTGAGGCACTTAAAATCCACATGATTAAAACCTGGGCAAACTGGTACATCTACAAAAGCTGGCTCAGTCTGATGGACAAATTTGTGCGAGAGCATACAGGATTTGGGATTTAGCTTATAAACACATCAAAATCAGTAGTTTTCGTAGAAGAGTATGTGACGCAAGTGAAGTTCCCTGTGGAGACAAATTTCAATGCAGAGAGGACATGGGAAAACTCAAAAGTAAAACCAAGTAGATGACGAGACCGTTTGCACTGACACATTGCACGAAAAAGTCTGAACAGGAGCTGGCTACATGTACACAGGCTGAGCTGGATGTCAGCCTTTACATTTGAAGCTTCTTTTGAGGTTTTGAAATAAACATCTGAATGTCTGTCTTCATATTTCATGAAATCATCACCCTAAAAAAGTTTTTTTTTTTCTATTCTAAATCACTGTACAAAATCCTAAACCTGAATAAAATGAATAACTGGATTAAATAGGGCACAGAGCACCAAGCAAATGCAGATATGTAATATTATCTTTCAGCGTTAGAGCCAAAATAGATTATCTATGCCTATGTAACTTATTGTGTTGTGAGATTGCTGCTCGACTGCTCTGTTAAAGGGGAGCGATCACAGAAAATGATAGTTATTATTGAGTCTCAATCCCAAAAACAGTAGTTTTGAGTTGGTGACTTGGCCCAAACCAGCATCCGTATTGGACAATCTGGGAATGAGACTCAACAATCAACTACTTCCCTCTAAAGTGACTGAATAGACGTCCAAAGCCAATTTTTTCAATCAAAATGTCCACATCATGAATACAGTTTTGAAATTTTCTGTAAGGCCTTAGTGCACACAAATCCCATGGTTAACAAGCTCATGAGCGATTTCCCTCAGTCATACCACTTCACTCTCCAGTGGGCAGAGTGACCTCTGGCCTCGGCTGAAACTTAGACAAGGCCATTTGCTGTGCTCACGTCTCCACTGTGCTTCAGTGTGATGTATCTGGATGAGGATGCACTGGCTGTAGAGAGAAGGCCAGCGCTACAATGGCCTGGCCCAACATTAGACCTAAATCCAGTTTGACAGGCGGAGGTCTCAGCTGCAGATTAGCCTGACTGACTGTCTGTCTGGATCAGAGCGAGTTCAGTTGGGCCACTGCAGCTTTACAGGAAGGCATGCTGGGCCACAAATTGAGGAGGTAGAGCTTGAAAGCCTGGGTGTTTAGGATTTGCCCACTCTCTTAATTTCAGCTCCACTGCTGTGCTGTGTTGGCAGATATATTCCACTTCACTGACTTGTCTTTCTGTGACTTGTCCAGTGAATGTTTGCTCTATGACCATCCAAGCGTAGTCCAATTTGTTCACAAATGTCTGGACCACCTGAGAGGTCAGCAGCATGGGCAAGATGCTTATTGCCCAAACTGATTCCATCACACCGCAGCATTTCCTCTGGGAAAAACGAGGGACATTACATGTCATTCAGTGGATGCTTTTACACAACCTCCTCCTACAAAAACAAGGGTTGTTGACTTGTCTCTCACGGAATCAAACCACTAATCCCGGTGCTGTCAACAGTATGCACTACCCACTCAGCTATATAGTCACATTGTGCTATACAGGACCAGTGCTTTTCCACAGAAATGCGTGTCCACTGTGAGTCATATGAGGGTCAGACATTCTCTGTCCATCGATGACCTACTGGACATGTTTTGAATCAAATGATTTACCTGTCTCGACGCACAAGTTCCAGAATCATATCTGAGAAAAACAAAGGCTGGTCACTCACTTATCAAGTGTCAGTCACTCTGTGAGTAAGAGATTTGCTGTTTGTGGACTCCACCAAAACATCTGCGAACCCTCGTCTCTATATTAAGTTATGTTAAGTCACCCTGCTACTGTGGTTGTGTTTTTGTGGTAGTTTCTGCCCTGTGTGTGTGTGTAGGTGTGAAATGCAGAGAGGAGGGTTGTGTTGTTACAGACAGGACATAGCTTGTCGGCCTGAGTTAATTACAGCACAATGGCTTCTCACTGTACAATGTTCATAACAATACTTTTACTGGTGTTTCAGGCCATGATATAATAGACCCCAAATAAGACTTAAAACACACAATGACAAATAAAACTAAATAATAATGGCATGTGTTCAGTTGTCTAACCTCTAGTGATATCAAAATCAGCCATGTTAATGTAGTGTTTTGTAGAAAGCTTTCTGCTTAAAATCTATTTAAAAACAGAAAAACCTCTTATCTTTGTTTACAGGAGCCTTACATAATCCCAGTCTTTAAAAACTTCTCACGGATTAATCTGGGGTACAGATGAGTTCATGATCCGGCTTTGGGTCTACATTTACAGTATTTGATGAATGGATTAACAAACTTATTAATAAAGTACTTGTACCCAATTTCAGCGACAAGAGTAAGCAGTGTGTCACTCTTTAATATGTGTCCACCTTCAGCCAGCTGAATCCTGTTTGTCACAGTAATGTGCGTTACAGATAAAATAAACCGTTGTAAATTGTTCTCTCGTTGCATATTAATTTAAAATGTAACATCTTCAGGATTCGGGTTACTTACATCAGTTCAGGTCTGTAACGATGTATTATGGCACAAAACGCCAGCCCGTCGCGAAAGGACGTTGACATGTCCTTTATTTCCACATCGTTGTAATGTTCACACTGGATCCGACACCACTCCTGGAGAGCCTTCAGAGATCCCATCATACTGTTATCATAGATATCCAAGTATTCCTTTCAAATAAAAATCGAGTGTTCTTTGTCCCAGGTGAGACAGGAGACAACACACAAAGTATTTTCTTCAGTCATGAACGACTCATCAGCTGCGTTTCAGTGAAGAGGCGACAGCTAACCCGGCAACACCCGATATTCCGTTTCGATACATTCATCAGCGGCCAGTGAGTCAAGTTAACACTAGCATGGCTTGCGAGCTAGCTGGATGTTAGCTAACTTTTGCAACAACAAAATGCATTATGTCTCCCCCTTTATCTCCTGTGCCGAGCTATTCAGAGAGCGATGACTGCATCTAAACCGGTACTTTGGTCAGAAGCACCGGGGAAAAACACGACTGATATCCACGGTTGATAACGAACGCTTGCCAACAAAGTTCAACGTAGTCAACTTGGCTAACTATGTTAGCTAAGGTGGATACACGAGCCTGCTGCTAGCCTGTGTGCAGCCTTTGTAGGTTTGCTTCTTTTAAGTCAGCTCGGGCACTGTGAGAATGGTCATTCCCTGTTTCGGGCGATGTTGTAGTTTGAGTCGAAGCAGAGGTGATAGCTTCCTCCTTGAGCGAGACCCCTGCACGGTTTTTGTCTGTTGGTGCAGTGACTGCGAAGGCTGTTTAAAAACGCTGGACACAGAGTCTGCTACACCACGCGCTACTCGAGACGCCCTTCGCCGTCCACCAAATTACAGCAGCTGTAGAAAATACACCCCGGACAGTCCCGATTAATCAAATCAGCCCCGCGCCGCTGCCAAGCCATCCCAGCCGCATCGATTGAAGCGTTGGCAGGGTTTGGCAGCCTGCCTGCCCACCCTACTCAATGTCACGTTGTTGTTCGTCTGCGCGTCCAACAGGGGGGGCCGCAGAGTCGCTCCGCCAACGTGTATCCACGCGATATGTGAGAAAATTCACGCGATAGTGGCCACTTGTTTAGAATTCCCGAAAGATGGCGGCGGCGCCTCCAGAAGAGGCTAGCCTACAGTCTCGCATCAGTAAGTCATCCTACCGTACATTATCAGATCAACTTTTGACCCTAAGGCGCCGACCCACTGCTAAGAGATACGGTCATTGATTCTCCGTTTGAATTTACCGCTGTCGGCCATAGTGCTCTCCCTCGGGAATAGATTATTTGGGAGTCAAGAGAGCGAATGTCATCAAATCAAAAAGTGCAGAGGAGCAAACTCAGTCAGCTGATGAATCACCTTTGCTGTAATGCGCCCGTATATTCTGCTCACATTATAATTACCGTTGACATATTTAGGTCGGTGACGGTAAACGCACACGACATTTAAACTAAAGAATCCAAGTAACGTCCAGCTGAATGCTAACAAAATGAACTAGCTAGGTAGCTGCTGACCGTTTCCTCTTCAGGGACCCAGGACAAGCCAGTTGAACAAACATAGATCCAGGAACTGCTACTGCTACTTCTGCTATAACACATGATTTCAGGCACACGGGCTCTTCTTCGCCTTCTCTGAAAACAGAGAGCTGACAGTTTTGCATATTGTGAACAGGCAGAGGTTACAGCAGCTGACAGGGTTCACAGGCGGTCAGGGGGGACGTGAGACTTGCACATCTCAGAGCGAGCTGTCACCAGCTGTGACGTGTCGGTGGTTTACAGACCTCATACATTCATATTCATACATGACAGTGCGAACGACACAGTATCAATGTTTGGTTATGCTGTGTTCTTTGTTGAACGTAAGTTAAAATAAAAGTCCCTAACAACAACCTGCAGATTGAAGTTGAAGATGTGTTTTCCCGTTTACACAGACAGGGCCACCAACCCTTTGAATAAGGAAATCGACTGGGACAATATCAAGGGATTTTGTGATCAGCTCAACAATGATCCAGAAGGGTGAGGAGATTATGATGATGAAGGATATCACGCAATTACAGAGCAGTTATACAACATGCAGCAACAGATTGATTTAGACCCGGACAACTTGGTTGATCTTGCTTGTTTATATAAAGAGTGACACATTTTCAAATCATGGCTTATAGCATTGACTCCATCCTCCTCCATCAGTAAAGTGAAAGCTAAATGTACTCTTTATTTATCAGCCCCCAGCTTGCGACCAGACTTCTGGCCCATAAAATCCAGTCTCCTCAGGAGTCGGAGGCTATGCAAGCACTTACGGTAAGAGACCTTCCGTCAAAGCTGCAATTCAGAGTGACAGTGCAAGGGTCTGCAAAACACAACACCTGAAGCAACTTGTCATCGTTTGTGCTGTGAGGTTTTTGTTGGAGTAAAGGCTTGTCTGTACAAAAGCAAAACAAACGTCTCTGAATGATTCTCAGGTTCTTGAGACGTGCATGAAGAACTGCGGAAAGCGATTTCACAGTGAAGTGGGAAAGTTTCGCTTTCTCAATGAGCTCATCAAAGTGGTCTCACCCAAGGTAATGATCGCTGTCCTTTATACTGTCATATCAGTTTACTGTAACTACATGTGCAAATTGTTTTCTGTAGGGCTTTATTAACCAGTGAAGGCAGCTTTTAAGTGGCTGTGGAAACCTCACCGGAAGAGATAAAGAAACAGCTGTTTGTTTATTTATCTAGTTCTTGTACTTTTTAGAGCATAAAATCAATTTCTTTAATTGCATAAATCACTTATTCTCTGCAGTATTTGGGTGCCCGGGCTCCTGAGCCAGTGAAGAAGAAGGTGCTGGAAATGTTGTACAGCTGGACAGTGAGGCTGCCTGATGAGACTAAGATAGCAGACGCCTATCAGATGCTGAAAAAACAGGGTGAGTCGCTCCAGGAGCATGAGAACAGGACTAACCAGCGACACAAAGGGCCTAAAGCTTGAGGTGTCTCATTTCCTTCATGCTAACGGGCCTGATGGACACACAGAGGTGTATGAATGTTTTTTTTGGTTCCCATATTTCACTGGTAATGGGGTTTTGGTTCCTGATATTCTCCTCCTTTAACACATTGTGTTTTGTACAGTTGTGTTACTTCCCTTTTTCACAGTGATGATCACACGAGCATGGGACTAATGTCCTTAGTCATACTGAGTTTAATCTGTGTGAAGTTAAAGGGGCCCTATGTAACAATTTGTAGCAATTTCCAGGTGTTAATCACTTTTTGTACTTGTCACATGTGAGCAGATTGTAACATGATGAGACCTCACCCGGCTCTCTCAGGCTGTTAATGCTGCTGGACTCAGGCGGGAGTTTCCAGGGCATTCCAAAGAATACACACATTCTCAAAGGATGTGACTTTATGCACGTGCACTCAAGTGCTTCTCTCCTCTCTGCTAACAGAGAGCAAAAGTGGTTAATGTTAGTTAACATAAACCAATGACCAAGCTGCCAGCACAACACAGAAGTTTCACAGAGCCCCTTTATAGATGCCGTTTGCACCAAAGTTGAATATGAGTGTCAAGTCCAGTGTTATAGCACCAGTGTCACATATGTCATGAACCGTGCTGAGCACTGATGCTGAGATGACCTAGAAAAAAAACTGAGCTCAATATACAGTGTAAATATATGAATCTGTGCTGTCGCCATGTGAGGTTAATAGGTGTCCTTGTTCTCTTCCAGGCATTGTCAAGCTGGATCCCGTACTTCCTGACGACAAGCCCCTTCCACCCCCTCCACCCAGAGCCCAAAGTGCTGTCTTTGAGGATGAGGAGAAATCCAAGGTATGACGTAATGATGATGAAGAAGAAGAAGAAGAAGCTCCGATGCTTTTGAACAGGTTTCCAAAAGGAAGGACTTGTGTATTGCGTCGTCGTTGTGTTAGATTTCTAAAAATGTTCTAAACCCATCGAATCGTTTCGAAGCGAGCCTCCTGGGAAAACCTTTAAGGGGCCAGCGGTTTACAAAGTTCTCTTCCTCTTTTCTTTCCTCTCCCACTTGTGTCCTATCCTGTTTTTGCAGATGCTGTCGCGCTTGTTGAACAGCTCCCACCCTGAAGACTTAAGAGCAGCAAACAAGCTCATTAAGGAAATGGTTCAGGAGGTGTGTCGTCCGTTTTGTTTACCTTATGTGCTGTTTGTGGACTTACATGCATGTGAATCTTTGTTTATCCACCATTTGTAGAGAGAAACACACCTGATAATTGTATTCAACGTCCCCCAGTGTTGACATTAGATGTGAAAAGCTGAATATCCAATTAATGATCAAGAGTTTAATCTAACATCATCAGGCTTTAGTTTCATGAATAACCTTTTTGTTGAATATTGTCAAAATAGTTAGTAACTATGTATGTGTTCTATAGCATGAAGGAGTTACAGACTTTAATTTCTTTTTACATCCCTGTTAATAATGGCAGATCAATCTGCTTGATTCTTAAATTTTTAAAAAAAGTGAATTAAATGAAGATTATTTGAAACTATGATTGTATCTTGCAAAATAGATGTCAACAGATTTAACTTTTTTTAAAAAGTGCTGCTTGTTATCAAATCGCACTCATGCAGTAAAGGAAAATATAAACTCACTGGGTGTAATGTTTAAAACCCGCTTAACCTTAAGATATTTTCATTTTAACAAAGAATAGTCTCATAATATTGCCATGTCCCCTGTGTCATAATCACTATGATGAACAAATTCAGTCATATAATTAAGGTCCGTAAAAATGCTGCAACTCTGATATAACTCTTTTCACAGGACCAAAAGCGTGTGGAGAAGGTCTCGAAGCGTGTGAACGCCATCCAGGAGGTGAAGGAGAGCGTGAGCCTGCTGAACCAGCTGCTGGAGGGCTACAGCAAGGAGAGCTGCTCCCAGAGCAACCAGGAGCTCATTAAAGTCAGCACGGCTCAGCACATAAAACTAGCTGCAGTGTCATAACTCTGCTTGCACCGCTCACTGATTTTTAACACGTGTCTATTTTCAGGATCTGTACCAGCGCTGTGAGAAGATGAGGCCCACACTATTCAGATTAGCAAGTGATACAGAGGATAGTGATGAAGCTTTGGGTAAGTGTGTCATATTATTAATGAGATAACTTATGTCCCCAACAAATTTAATCGATTTGGGCTCATTTAAAGACTTACATGAAAAGCGCTTTGCTAATGACCCTTTTCTGCTTACAGCGGATATCTTGCAGGCCAATGACAGTCTGACACAGGTCATCAACCTGTACAGACAGCTGGTAAAGGGCGAGGACGTGTCAAAAGATGGCATAACCACACCCCCAGGACCAGGTAGCTGCGTGTGTGTTTGATTTCAAATTCAGAGTTGAAAATGGCTGTGAAGTGTGATTTATCATATTTTCTGTCCAAACCAGGAAGCAGTAGCTCAGCACTCGTAGACCTGATGGGGCTCAACGCATCAGAAAACATGGCACCATCCAACCCGGAGCCCTCCAGCCTACAGACCCTGACTCAGAGCATGGGCATCAGCCTGTTGGACGATGAGCTCATGTCGCTGGGTAAGCACAAAAAACTCATCTGGCTTGTAAACACAAAGGTAGATTACTAAGTGTAACTTCACTTAACAAGCCAAGAAGGAGTCAAGTCAGCAATGTAACCACAGCTCAGCCTGCACAGCACAGGTGTACCTTATTTCCATCGGGTAGTGTGCAGCCCTCCTGTCGGCTGATTGGCTGAAACCCAGCATCTTCAGAGGCAGACCACATCTGGATAGACCACAACAAAGCTACACACATTCACAGCCTTGAATGCATTGCAGTGAACTGTTTTTCCTTTTATCTATGTTCAGGGTTTGTTTGAAACATTGTTTGAACAGCACTGAACTTCAATATGCAATAACCAGCAACATTTGAATGAAATCTGATTAACCCTTTTTTATCCTGATTTCTTTAAGGGCTGAATGTAACGGAAAACTGCGACTCTCCAAACAATTTTCAGGTGCATTTTGATTAAAAAAATATATATATTTAGATATATACAAATATATTGTACTGAGTATATTAAAGCAACTATATGTGGGATAGTAAGTGGAAGTTTCATGGCTCAGGATTTGTTAACTTGAGGAAAAAAGGCTTTGATTCAAATTGTTTTTCAACATAATTTGGTGTTTTATTTGTATAGTCATTATGTAAACCTTAAATCTTTTAATATATGGAATCAAATGATCTCAACATCAAATTTGTTTGCTGTATTCCGGCATTTTACACCTGATGAAGTATTTTTGGTTTAAGTACCTTGAAAGTGCTCACTCAAACAGCTGTATGAACCTGAAAATAGATTGTTCTAGCAAGAGAAACAAATACCATTAGAATCATTTAAAAAAAAAAAAAGAATTCCACGCATCTTAGCTTTAATACCGATTTCATGGTTAAACCATTTGACATCATCTCTGTCAAACCTCCACCTTCTGTTTGTTTCCATCAGTCCTATGAAAGAACAGAATCATCCACTCCGTCAGTCCCTGCTGCAGTGCTGCTACCAGCTGTGGTTCAGACATCGCAGGCTCCGCCAGTAGGGGCCCCCACTGCGCCATGTAAACCCATGGAAGACCTGGACTCCTTGGGGAAGACATTGTTACAGCAGTCCCTACCTCCAGAGAGCCAGCAGGTCAAATGGTAAGTACATCTTTGTTGTTTAATATTTTTTGCTTAAATGCACACAACAACACACCAACTTGTGTTTTTCTCTCTTCTAAACACAGGGATAAGCTACAACCTCAGTCCAGAATCTCTTTGCGAGATCTGCAGAAGTCCAGCACCAACTCTAGACCGACTCCAAATGCAACCACCAACTCTGCTGGTCCTGCTACAGGACCCGCCTCCAGCCTGGCGGCCCATTCAGAGCAGCCCGACACTCTCCTCCTCTCCAATCTCACTGTCACGGCTGCTGACCCCTGTGACAACATCTCTCTAGCTGACGTCACTGTGCCTCTGGAATCAATCAAACCTAGTAAGCAGATGAAGCAGTGATGCGCCTGGTGTGGTCATACCGTAGCTGCAGTTTTTATCCCCGTATTTCTCTACATCATTCTGTTTTGGTTTTCAGGCAGTTTATTACCAGTGACTGTATTCGACAAACACAGCCTCCGGGTTTTATTCACCTTTGCTCGTGACTGTCCTCCATCACGGCCTGATGTGCTGGTGGTGATCATCTCCATGCTGTCCTCGGCCCCCAGTCCTGTCACCAACATCCGCTTTCAGTCAGCTGTACCAAAGGTAAGGTTCATGTTTCCTGCTGTAACTAAAGGGCTTCTGGTCCAGTCCTCTAAGCAGGCATTTGATTTTTCATGTAAAAATATTAACATTGTCAGGAGGAAACCATACAATTCAAATGAAATGTTATTTGTATTAATATGGTGTTTGCGTGGATGTGTCTCCATTCCTCAGGTGATGAAAGTGAAGCTGCAGCCTCCCTCTAGCACAGAGCTCCCAGCCTTCAATCCCATCCTGCCTCCAGCCGCCATCACACAGATCCTGCTGTTAGCTAACCCTCACAAGGTATGCCACAGTCTTGCAGTCTACACTTGACTATACGACACACATCCCTGATATGTTTTCCCTAACCTTGACCAACTGCTTTTGATACCTTAATCTAATCATTTTGAGGGTCTGTCGTGTAGTGCTTGTAGGTACTGGGAGTCCACAGATAGACCTACTTGGATATATCAGTATGTACTGGTGATTTTCTCTGAGGATTTTATGGCAGTCAGAAAAACTAAAGATTTAAATCTAAAGGGTCAGACCACAATTTCAGGACACCATCTATGTTTACATTGCATGCTTTCATGAGCATGGACCTCCTGTAGATGGACACTTACTTCAGTTATGTGATAGGTTTGGCATGTAGTAGTAGTAGTAGTAGTAGAAGCGTAGAAATAAAATAGTCCCTACATGAAATTGCCTACAGTGTGTGGTTACCTGAATGACCACGTCAGGAGTTAAGTGCGACCTAGTTCCATTATATTCGAGAGAGGGCAGACATCAAATATATTTTTCCAGAATAATTTTGTTTTCATTTTTGGGTGAACTGACCCTTTAAGATATCTGTTAAAAAAAATGATTTCGCAGATGTTTTTTGAGGAAGGAAATGCATTTGATGTATTCGTTAGACCTCAGTGAAGCGCACACTTTCTTTTTGGTGTGTTGTGAGTGTTCTGTTACATCAGTGCTGGTGATGCTAACACTGAACTGAGATTTTACTGTTTGTGTTTCAGGAAAAAGTACGTTTGCGGTACAAGCTGACTTTCAAACTGGGGGACAAATCTTATGATGAGTCTGGCGATGTGGACCAGTTCCCTCCTCCAAACACCTGGGGGAACCTTTAGTGAGAGCAACCGACCTTCTGTCATCTGATCTGCTGCTTCCTTTAGATTTAGGTTGAAGTTGTCCCTCCTCGCTGGCTCAAGGCAAACGGTTTCAAACTCCGGTTTGGTGCCCCAAACGGACATGAGAGGCCAGCTGTGGGAACCAGCTTCTACCCTGTGCCTTCCTTCGCAGCCTTCCTGTCCTTATCCAATCATCTCTGTGTTCCTGTGTTTGAGCGGCTACTTTTTCTTCTTCCAACAATCAGTTTGATGCAAACTGTCTGAAACACTGATTTAACGCAGTGACTTTAGAGGGAACCCAGTTGAGCCTTTTATAAAAGACGAATGTGTGCATTTGTCTGAGTTACATACTGTCCTACAATCCGCTCGAATGCCCCGTGTCATGTGAATCAGATATAACAGCTGGTGTCTCGCATTATTTCCGTTGTTAACAAAACCCCAGCGCTCAGCCTCGAGCAAGTGTCTGATGCGTTCCTAACTGTCAACAGTGTGAGTGAATATGTTGAATTTTGTCGCAGTTTGTGCACCCAGAGTGTCCAGAGAGTAGGGTTGCAATAAAATCATCACAATTTTCCAGTCCTTCAATAATGCTTTTCAGCTCCACTTTAAGTCAATTAAATGCTTAAAGTGATATGTTATACTGTATGACCAACAGCTAGAACTCCAAATGTATTCAACCTGTGATGTGAAGTAGTTGGAGTTTTAGCTGATAAATAACCTAATAATCAGATCTGAAATGTATTTCCAGTCAAATGATAAATTGATTAATTGGCTAATTGCTTCAGCACTACTTCAGTATTCGCTGAAGAGCACAAATATTTAAAAGTCCAGTGTGTAGGCTTTAGGGGCAGAAGTTGAATATATTATTGGCAGAAAATGTATATAACATTCAGAATTATGTTGTCATCAGTATATAATCGCCTAAATCTAAAAATCTGCTCTTGTGTGTTCGATATCTCAGAATGAGTGTTACAGTAACCACAGTGGGAGCGGGTCCTCTTCCATGTGGTCTGCCATGTTTCAGCACCATGTTTCTACAGTTGCCCAGAATGGACAAACCAAACCCAGTCTCAAGAGAGGGCCCATCGTGCTTTTAAGCAGCCACCTTGGGAAGGGAGAGGCTATTGGATGGCACTAAATCCTACACGCTGGACCTTTAACAGTCGAGCGATATCATGGTGAACTTGCCAGCAAACCCCATCCACTTTACACCTTAATGAAAATTGTATTATTAACCTATCAAACACAGACTTGTATAGGGAAACTTATTTAACTTTAAACACAGTGGTTTTCCCACTGTATGAGTATGGGGAGTTGATCTGAAATGCTGTAATAACTGGAAAAGTATCAGGAGAAATAAGCTGGTGAATCCAGAGAGAATAAATATTACATTATAGATTAGATTATTACATAGTAAGTACTGACTGGTTTCAATGTTTGTGTCAAGCTTTGGGAAATTGGAAAGTGTGTGTGTGTATGTGTGTGTGTGTGTGTGTCTAAGCCGTGACAACAGGATTGTTCCACAGCACACTTGTTATAATAGGAAAAGCACAGGTGTTACTGATAACATTAACAATGGCTCTATTCTGTTCAGTGTGACGGAGAGCCAGTATGAACAATAGGAGGACCCTGAAACTGATCAGCACAATGGAATCTGGCCACTGTTCATTTACACTTATGCTTTTCCTAAATGTCAAATTGTGTAATGTAAAAAAAAAAAAAAAAAAGAGAGAGAGAAAGTACTATGAAGGAAGGGCACTAAATCTCCACCCCTGTTAATTTAGCTTTTAATTTCTGCACTTTTCTTTGTTTTCAATATTTTGGGACCATTTTTGACATTATGTTTCTCTCAGGATTTTGATTTGGAGATTTATTTTACACACAAACTTTCATGTACTTCTTTTGTTTAAATTTTGCACACAAAACCATTCCCTATTACAGTACATTGTCTTTTCTCATTTTCTGCCTTTTCTACTGTTGATTGACCCAAAGAGGGACATGTGAAGTCCTGTGTTGACATCACTGACATCCGATTTGATTCTACCACATGTGCCTGGGATGAAACGTTTGATTTTCATTTGCATTGTACATATACGAATGAATAGTTTGATCTTTTGTTTTTGTTTTCAAATGTCCATGTCCTTATCTGAAAAAAAAAACTCTGTGAAACAAATGATACATCAAATGAATCATCCTAATATCCATTGCCATTGACCTGATTAGAGCACTGGTCTGTGATCACATCTTAGGATCATAGAGACATAAATAAAAGGAGACTGGAGGCAGACTGGTTCCACCTGATATATATAAGACTGAAGCACATGTGAAACTTCAAATGTAAATACAATCGGATAGAGCTGGAGACTCGATAAGAATTCCAGAGTAACAATCGATTTAGTATAATACTTCTACTTGAAAGCAAGTGTTTCTTATGGTACATCAATTGTCATCACACAGTGCCATTAATCATTAGGCTGGTTTATAAGACAATAAATCAGCTATTTCTTTTCCATTTAGGTTTGAGCTTTTATTTGTTTACATGTGGGAATAGAAGGAAGAAAGCAATAATAACACAAAATAGTAGCTTCACTTACCATCTTTCAGTTCTTCATTGTTCAAGCAGATTGTAAATAATGAGCATTTCTGCTCCCAGCATGATGTACTTATAACTATGCATTAAGGGGAACTGATTTGTCTTGTAAAAAGTCCACACATGAAAATCTGAGTTTATTGGAGCCTCCCATTTGTCCACAGTATCATTAATCAATAGACTGTCAAAATATTTGTCTGGCTTTTTTTTAGAAGACATGGGAAGATGACAACAGAGACTAAGGTCTTTCCCTCTCAACTGATGTCAGGTTTAGGTTCTAACTCAGTAGGCCATCTTTGATTTGTCATCTCTGTCCACACTGATGTTACTGGACTTACAGTGCCAGCTATTGTACTGTTACCACAACCAGAAATATTGCAAGTACCTAAAACATGAGATAGGAGACCCCTGTCCTTCATGTTATTAATTGAGATGCATGTAGGTATACACTACAGGGTCATAGGTTATTGTGGAATTCCCTATTACAGATATAAATCTTTGTTTGGGAACCTCAGTCCTCTTTAAATAAACATCTATGCTTCAGTTTGCTGTAATGCAAAATGACATGGTCAGGTACTGTGCATGTATTGCTGTCAAAGTGAGTTCAACTAAACTAGATCCACATTATTAAGATAAATATAAAGATATTAAAGATTGATACACAACAAAAAAGTCCATTAAACATAAATGTTGCTATGAGGCCTGTACAGATGTATTTCTGAGGGAGGGAAACAATCTTATTCATTTGTGCTCCTACTGTGAAATAAAAGCTTAATGCCATAATGTATAATTATCAATAAAAGCAACAATTATGTAAATACAGCTGGGTGCAACATGAGAATGTACTAAGAAATGTGCATTTAAGGCAAATAAAGTCATTTGTACATGATATTCACCTGATGTGGAAGTAACTCGAGTAGAAATCACAGCTTTGAGTCATTTATTTATTAGGAAAAGACTTGGAAAAAGAACACAATAAATGAAAGAGGAAACAAGTTAACTACAGTTTAGTCAACTCACATGAAAATTAGTCTGCATTAGCTGATCTGCTTATCAAAGCAGTATGTGAAGTAACAGGTCTAAGTAAACAGAAACACAGTTTTGACTACAGGACAGGATAAAGTAAAGGCATGCACAACAACATTTGTTTAAGTCTAATGTGACAGTCCATTAAAAAAAAATCATAAAAATAGCAAAGTAGTGGTTGCAACCCCAAATGAATGCAATTATTAGAATAAGCTGCTTACAAATTATTCTGGAATGTGATATGTTAGAAATCATATCCCCAGCTCCCAAAACCATGTACCACTGAGGCCTCAGTTTAAGCCAGGTTTCACTCAAAATGCATCCTAAAACAGCTGATAAATGACTCTTTTTGATCTAGAGAGGGACAACAAACTGGAAAAGACACAACACAAGAAACCTCTATGGCACATGATTGAGAACAACTTTATCTGACTTAAAAGGTTGAAAAACTCTGGTTCTAGGTTATCCTTTTGTTTGGGTACATTTAAATTCCACACATCGGTTGTATTTAAGTAAAAAAACAAATAGAAAATATAAGCCCTTACCTTCTTGATATATATCGCCTTTTTTTAAACCTTGCCTCTTAGAGATGACAAGAGTCAGAGAAAAAACAAAGTCACACTGTAAACACTATAGTAGAACAGATTCGCCTTTCTACTTCCGGGGAGGTGGAGGGCCTGGAGGAGGAGGGGGTGGAGAGGCAAAAGGGTAAGGCGGTTGCCCCATGAAGCCCATGAGTGGTGGCTGAGTTGGCGCAAACTGCTGAGCCATCAGGGGCTGCAGTCCTCCTGATGGAGGAGGGCCCGGAGGAGGAGGTTGGCCAAACTGACCCTGCGGCTGGCTAGGCTGATTCTGAACTCCTCCTCCACCAGACTGGCCTCCGCTGCGGGAGCTGTAGCCCCCGCTGCTGCCGTAACTCTGGTACTGATCTGAACCCGAGTTGTAGCTATTCCTGCGATCCCTGCTTCTATCCCTGTAGGAGGAAGAGGAGGAGGAAGTGGAATGGTCTCCATCACGGCTGTTACGGCTGTCACGGTTGTAGCCCCCACGACTGTCTTTGTTGCTGCCGCCGCCACTGCCAGGACGCATGCGACGATCACACTCTTCCTGATACATAAGGTTAGGGTTGTTAGAGCTGCTGCCACGGTAACGCATTCTGCCACCTGTAACAAAAAAACAAATCAGCATAGTTTTTTAACTGTTTATGACCTCTCTTCGGCGCTATAGTCTGAAAACTTCTCATTTTTTCTATTCTACTGTATGGTTGACTGTGATGTATTAGGATCTATGAAACGGTGAGAGTTCTTCATACCTCCTCCTCCTCCACCTCGCCCTGAATCCACCAGCTGAAGCAGTTTAGGGTTGATGGCCTGCCGGGCCTCAGCCAACACCCGGACGAGGTCTCGGGCCTGTCGCAAGTTCCCCGGGGTGAAGAAGGTGTAGGCAGTGCCCTTGTTGGTGCTGCGAGCTGTACGTCCAATCCGATGGACGTAATCCTCAGAGGAGCTGGGATAGTCATAATTGATGACGAACTTGACATCTTCCACATCTTTTGGATAAAGAGCAATTGATTTGACATCATCTCAAAAGGGGAAATAGATTCTGGAAAACCAAACTGATCATGCTAATTACACTTTTAGAGCTGAGTGTTTATTTAAATAAATAGATAAATAAAATTACATAGATAATATATATAATAATATATACTACATACAAATGTAATCAAAGCTTTTAACGTACAATAAAGAAGATAGGTAATATGTATATAAAATTACATATATGTATATAAACATATATGTGTGTGTGTGTGTGTGTGTGTGTGTGTGTGTAAAAGATATCTAATTAATATTTTAGGTAAGAAATCTAAACAATCACCTTACCTGCTTTGAGCAAAAATCCACACATCCAAAGATTAATTTCAGTTAACCACCATTATAACTCATTTATATCAAATACAGTTAAAATTTGAATTTGAATTCAGGTTTTCAAGCTCACTTGATTCGTAGCGAACGTGATGAGGATCGACGTGTAGAGAAGCCACGTTTAGGCTTTGTATTGTTCACACCACTGTGATTACTGTTCAGAATGTGTGAATACAAGGAGTCTGTTTCTTATTACAGAAGAGGTGGGGCTCTGACAGCACTGCTGATCAATAATTTCCCCCTCCATCATAACAGAGGGAAGCCATTTTATCAACCAAAACCTGTTGAGTAACAGAATGACGATGTGCCATGATAAAAATTGCTATTTTGTTTTTACTAATACATAAGCAGGATGGAAGTACCTGAATGTATGGTGAGCTCATGGAGGAGTTAAGAGAAAGGGGCGGTGAGGTACTTACCCCCTTCATGTTGTTTTTACAAAGGTAGTCAGTCCCCCCTGATCAGTCCTGGTTTATAGGGAGGGGCTGAGGGGGATTCATCCCACACCAGCAACGTCAGACGGGAGCAGAACCATTAAACCTCAAGAGACAAGCACACAAGGGCCGGTTCTGTTGCTCTCTCGCTGCATTGCAGGACCCTCCTCAGACCCTGGCCAGGACTGGATCCAGACGAGCCTCTCTCCCCCCTGTCTGTCTGCTTTTAGGGACGGACCGATGGGCAGACATACAGGCACCTCAGGCTGCTCCCAAGGAAGGCTCGTTGGATTTTCAAACTCTGACAAAACTGGGTAGGGGGATCTTAGTTACCCACGGAGATAAGAGGAGCTTTAATCCCTCTAAAACTAGCAGAGCTTCTACTTTTACGTAGGGGGCAGTGACAGCAGCGCAGACTGTTACAGCTGCCGAGTGCTGCCAAACCCTGAGAGGAGAAGAGGGGAAAAAAAAAAGGATTCATAGATTCATAGATTCAAAAATTCATAGGAATTTTAGCAAGTTAAAGACACTTCACTTATCCCCCCTTCTCACAGTTATCCTGCCAACAAAGTACTAGAGATAATTCAGCTGTCAGTGCTCACTCAATTCATCTGCAAAACACATCTGTATATCATTTTGCAGAATTATATCAATGGACCAAGGACATACAGTAATTCATTATCTTCCATGTTGAGGAACATGAGCAGCATCTTCATTTAATTTGTACTGACACCATGAAGGAGAGTTCAGAAAAGGTGCGCAGGAGCATCTGCCCCACACACCCCTCCTTTCAGGCAGCAGCGTGCCAAAGAGCCCCGGTTGAAGGAAGCTTTTTAACTGCAGTAACAAGAAACAGACTATAAACCCAGTAGAGCAGAGCGCCTGAAGCCCCATAGTGGACTCAACAGTCCATTTAACTGTCATGGTATCATGGCAATGTGCATATATCTTATGATGTACATTAAAGATTAGAGGTTAAACCTTCTTTGATATTTTCACACTTCTACCTGACAGCTATACTAATTCTTTACCAGCTGTATATTCTGGAAAACAGCTTCTGTTATACCTACTGTATAAAAGTAACACATCATCATAATGTCAACCTGAAACGGAAGACATTTCTACACTTAGCGTCATCCTAGAATTTTATTTTTTAACCCACTCATTTTACCATACCTCACCAGATGGTCTCATCTGTAGTATACTTACCTATAACCTAACTTTACAAACAGAAGCCCCTAAAGAAAAGGTGCAGTTGTGCTCTTCTGGTCAGTTTAACTGTGGTGACTTTCAACTTGTGTAACTCATGTGAAGTGCACTTCATATAATTTGCAGAAAGTATATAACTTACAGGAAAATGCAGAAAGAGACAATCATGTGAAAAAGATGCTGTATTAACTATATTTGTGAGCACACATACCCAGACCACGAGAGGCCACATCGGTAGCAATCAGAATTGGAGCTTTACCACTCCGAAATTCTGTGGGATTGAACAAAAATATTAGTAGGAGTATAAGCAAACACAGACAAAGAAAAGAGCAGGATGAAATATGAAGTAACTACACATACTAATCATCTGTCTTTGGAGGGAAGTTTTTATTTGCTGATCTGAACTGTCCCTCAGCAGAAAAACAGTTTAGGCAACAAAAACAAGAAAAGAAAAAAAAGAAGGGAAGTGGTTGCACTGTATTACAAGTCTTCTTACCTGTGAGTACCCAGTCTCTTTCTGGCTGGCTCTTATCTCCATGGATACACATGGCTGGCCACCTACCACACAAAACCACAATGATATGGCAGGATTAGACACACTGAATAGCTTCTGTCCATCAAATAGTTGCATAATCCATTCTAGAATTAATAACATCATGTTGTGTCATTTCTCACCCATCACGCCGCATCCTCCTGGTGAGATCATCACAGCGCTTCTTTGTCTCTACAAAAATGATGGTTTTGTTCTCTTTTTCAGCCATTATCTCTTCCATCAGCTGAAAAAGTCTTCAGACAGGGAGAGACAATTGTAGCACGTCCGCAGCACTGATCTCTGTTTCAACTGAGGATGAGGTCAAATTCTCTAACACTATTACAGCAGGTAATGAGATAATCATGATATTATGTAATTTTAGGTCAGATATTTTCCCATTGGCTCTCCTTACTTGTTGTCCTTTTCAGTCTCCATGCAGACATCGACTATCTGCAGGATGTTGTGGTTGGCACTAAGCTCCAGAGCGCCTATATTAATCTGGATGTAGTCCTTCAGGAAGTCCTCAGCAAGCTGACGGACCTCCTTCGGCCAGGTTGCACTCCACATCAGGGTCTGTCTGTCAGGCTGACAGAGACAAAGACAGAGAAAGCATGCAAATGATTTAACTGAAAAATACCTGAAGACATTAATAACCCAAGGTGATCATTTTAAAACTAGTAGTCATGCTAACTGAGCCTTTGTCCCACCCTGATTTGTTCAACTATCTTGCGAATCTGCGGCTCAAATCCCATGTCCAGCATGCGGTCAGCCTCATCCAGCACCAGGTAGGTGCAGCGCCGCAGGTTTGTTTTCCCAGACTCCAAGAAGTCAATGAGGCGACCAGGTGTGGCGATGCAGATCTCAACACCTAAAGCCACAAAAAATATGCTTTTTAGATGCTCAGGCTAAACAAGTATTAAGTTAAGAAGATTTTTTATATAAAGGGTTTGAATTTTGACTTTTATGAGTAGTCCATTGCATGTTCTGTTTTTCAACTATACCCACCTCTCTCAAGGTCTCGAATCTGTGGACCTTTGGGTGCACCCCCATAGACACAGGTGCTTTTGATACGGGAAGACTTGCCATAGTCATAAGCAACCTGTTGAACCTGCTGAGCAAGCTCTCGGGTCGGGGCAAGCACCAGACACTATGAAGAGATAAGGAGGGGGGATGAGGAAGGTTTTACAGATTGATTGCAAGCCCACACAGGGGGAGTATGATTTAGATCCAACATGTGTCAAAGGTAATAACACATATGGAATTTACACTCACAATAGGTCCATCTCCTCTCTCCAGATAGGGCTGGTGGTTGATGTGTACAATAGCAGGAAGAAGGTACTGCAGGGAACAAACACACACAATACAACAAAAACATATCTTACTGTCATGCCATGGGAAATGTTTTGTCTCCTAAATACACATTATTTAGACTCTCTTAAATTATCTTAAAATTGTCCTACAGTTGTGATACTTTCAGCATGTTGCACGCGTCATGTTGTATTTCATTTTTGGTCTACATATTTATATTCTTATTTCTCAACGAAATGTAAGAGAGCAATTTCTTTAATCCATTCATATAATTTCTGTTTTTAGTAGTAGCATAATGGAACTAAAAACTACATTTCATTGTATAACCTTGTGTTGTAAAACTGAGTTTTATAGAATGTATTTTGATTTTTTTTATCTATTGACACTGTTTATTTTGTGACATCTACAATGTAAATCGGGTTTGTTTTTAATTAACTTTTTTGAATTAAAAGTCCAGTTAAGTGTTGTCGTCATCATCGTGCAGGACGATGGCCAAGCAGTCTTACAGCCAGTGTCTTTCCAGAGCCGGTCTGGGCGATCCCCACCATGTCCCTGCCACTCAAAGCCACAGGGAAGCCCTGAGACTGGATCGCCGTCGGCTCCTTGAAGTTCTGGTGCATCAGGACATCAATTACATACTCTGCAAGAAGACGCAGGGAGACAATAAGACACTTATATTGCTTGACTGTTACTATAATTTCTGACTTTCTGTTTTTTCATCAGAACATCAAACCCCTAACAAACACTTGGTACCACTATTTCTTGTTTATCAAAGTCCTGTTAAGTTAGCTAATGTATCCCAGAGACCATTTGGGCAGTTACTTCAGTTTGTGTGATGTATGATTTACTAACGAGGAAACTGCGCCTGGTGAAAAGCAGTGATTGCTTTTGAACAGCCAGAGCCTCTGATGGTGATCTCCTTCTTCCTGCGATACTCTTCCACTTCATACTTGATATAACAGCCAAAGGGGGGGGGGGGGGGGGAGAAAACATACATCAGAACAAGGTGTATGATTTATCATCTATCATTGTTTAAATTTGTTGACAGAACTGATGAAGGCCCCCATAAGAGTTTTAAACATGATGGGCGCTGATGGAAATGTGCTCAAATGCACCACTTTAACATGCTCTGAAATTTTTTTTGCAAGATTTATGATTCACTTATTGTATGTGAGTGTGAGGGAATAAAGAATTACCTGGCTCATGCATTGAATTTCAGGGTGTTCAGTGTAGAAATTCTTCTCAAACTTTGGGAGATCATCTAGGTTCCACCTCTTCTTGCGGAGACGCTCGCCTGGATTCCCAAACTTCATTGGTGGGGGCCCACTGCGACCGCTCATGGCCCCAAACCGTGGCCTGAGAGATAAAGGTCAAGTGATAAAGAGCACTGGGGAATCAGCAAGGCAGAGCTGTAATGTACTTTAGACATGTTTGCTTACATCATGACAAAGACTATCAACAGTCATTGGGGCAACACTGCAGATACTATGTGTCATGATACTAGAATTTTAATCATGATGCAATACTAGTACAAAAAAACAATACTTCTTGATACATTACAGAGGTGATTATCTTATATTAACTGTACACAGAGTTGGTAGAGAAAAGGTAACTGAACACATACCAGCATTTTCATAAAAATGTTAGGGTGTGCAGCTTTGGGTTAAAAATCTGATTGTAGATCTGAAATTGTTTTTACAGTTTCAGTACATTTGATACTATCAAATGGAGATACTGAATTGTTCTAAACACAAAAACGTATCAACACCTTTGACTACTTTCTAACCTCACTAAAAATGGTTATGTGATTATCATTTCTATCTGTCTCTTGGGTTTGTCTGTGTCTGACGTATGGCTAAGTATATATGCCTTAACTTTATTGTAATTGCAGAATTATTATTCTCACTAAGTCCATATTGGCAAGTGGTCAACGTCCACAAGGTGGCTCATGTGGACTTTATGTATGTGGGCTTCTTTGAAAAACTACTTGCTCTACCACACAATTTACACAGCCTTAATGTCTATTTATTGACTCAGACATTTTTCTTACGTAACTGTCTAATATACGTTTTTTGACTCGTGTCATTAGTATGTAATGTAATTTAGCACTGCATACATATGCCTAGACCTACAAACATTTGTATGTCATAACGGTCAAATATTGCACAACCACTGAGTATGATGAATTTCAGTGATTTCATGTGACTGTACTAAAACCATGGTTAATGCTCAGCTTAGTCTGTATTTACAAACCTAATTCTGGTGACCGGCTGTGACCTCACCTTAGCGCCACCATCAGGCAAACATTTCAAATGTGTAGTTACTGTATGTCCTGACCAGTAACTGTACTTGCACAGGTCTGCAGTCTTTATTACATACATATTGTGAAATGAACAGAAGTGAGACCTCGAGGTGGTCTGAGGTTTATTGTTGTCGTGATGTACTTTTCGTGGCCTGCTGCTGAGAGCACTGGAGTCTCAAAACAGCCATGGCTTTGGGTCAAACTGACTGTAACGTCTAGACATTACGTAACCTGAACGTTGTGATAAATACGTGTGTCTTTGCTTCCATATATAAACTTACCTGTCTCTTCCACGGTCCCTGTCCCTGTCCCTGTCTCCATAGGAGGAGCCCCCTCTCATACTGGCGAACACACTGACACTAACGTTATCTTCTCCGCGGGGTTTGTAACGTCAGCTTTATCGTTTGACTACGGGTTGTTTACGTCGTTCGCCCTGGTGAAGTGCAAAATAACGCAATAACGGCAATTAACGCTTGCAAGGATATACTTAAGCGATAATTACGCGGAAATAAAGATTTTGGTAAACAATTGTTGTATGCGTCACGTCGCTGGACGGCCGCAGAGCTTCCCCTGCCCTCTTTAGCGACGTAACTTCATCTAGTAATTTTACGTAGCGCCGCTCAGACAGAGCGGACACCACGTACAAATGTACGCTAAGTATTAATGGTGAATTTGATACGTGTGGCCCACAGTCGCGCTTTTGAACAGTTGGTGGCGATGTGAGCCTCGTTTTCGTGGTAACGGTAGAAGAAGACTGACTTCCAGGAAGTTCAAGCCGATTGAACGGTTTTGCAGTGCAGTTTCTGTGTGTTTATTATGAGATATTAAGAACATGAAGTTACTAGTCTTTTTATCAGTGTGGTAACCCGTTGATTTTTAAGTGGATCTCGCTTAAGGAAATGCCTTTGTTTATTCAAAATAGAGAACTTGGGCGCATAAACTCGACAGCGGAACTGTTCGACAAATGTCCATATTTACAGGTTTGTTCCCAGAAAGGGTGGCTAAATATACTTTGCCGAGCTCGCTGCCGTCGCCAGTTAACGGTGCTTCTCTGTAAGCCGTCATATGAAGACAGAGTAGCAGGAGATAATACTAAAGTTAAATTGTAATTAGTGTTATGTTCAAGAACAGGACTGGCCCGGACCTGGGCTCAGGCGTAAATCATTGATGAATGAGACGGAACACTGTCCCATCCTGATTTTCTTGACACGGTAGTCAAACTAATCATAAGTTATACGCTAGGACCTGAAACGAAATGTTAAAAACAGCTACTAAATAAGAAGGTAATGGGAATGAAAGACATGTAATGGCATCCTCAATCGACACGTTTTAAGCTTTTGATTTCTTTGTGGAAAAACAATTTTTGACATACAAGGCGTGTTTATTGTTTTCACACATAGTTATTTTCTTTCCTTTGTCAGTTTGATTAGAATATATTCTCTCTCTATATATGTAGACAAATAGGACAAGTAAAGGTAAGACCACAAAGGTGGAGGTTTACAGACAGAAATAACAACTGTGTGCAAAACTAATGAATATCGTAGCCCAGTAGGGTTTTTGTGTTAAGGCGACAAATGCACAAAGCCTAGGGTCAGTTTTATATTTTATAGGTCATACATCTTAATATCTTTTGTCACAGGAAAATGGAAGAGCATTTCGCTCCAAGCCACTTGTTGATGTCGACCCAAAGTGCCTCCTGTATGTCCAGCAAAGAGAATTTGCTGCAACAACACCAGCAGACGGTGAGTAGAGCCTGACGACTGATCACCATCTGTTTCCTCAGCCCAGTCAGAAGGAATAAGATAACTTAACTTGACTGGACAGTTTGGTATAAAATCCTACAATTACAACATCTAAGATGGTACTCCATGTTAACCATTATGGATTGTAACTATAACGCATGCGTTCTTACCTTTCCCAGACTGTGTTTCAGTAATTGGATCTGATGATGCCACCACCTGCCATTTGGTCGTGCTCCGACACACTGGTAACTTTCCTTTCGTCAGATTTCGTGTGCTTTTTTTTTTTCCTGCTTGTGTTCATGTTTCTAACGTCGGCCACAATGGAATTTTATTAGGAAGTGGAGCTGTTTGCCTTGCTCACTGTGATGGTTCCAGCACCTGGTCTGAAGTCCCGCTCCTAGTGAAAGCTGTCACGTCACTGAGTAGCGTCAGTAAGGAGGGCAGGTATGAAAC